>NW_027422928.1:1877500-2087500 GCF_048934315.1 Petromyzon marinus | reverse complement strand
GTGGTTACTTATGCCCCCACCGAAGATGAACATCCGTGGAGGGATGCAGGCAAAGCCGATGAGTCAGATGCCTTCTATGACCTCCTGTCACAGGTGCTGGCTAAAGTGGCCCCTCGGGATAGAGTCATCATGTTGGGTGACTTCAATGCCCGAGTTGGTCATGATACTGGCACCTGGTCTGGAGTGATTGGAGGGCATGGGCCAGATCAGCTCAATAACAACGGTAGGAGGCTGCTAGATTTTTGTGCAGCCCATGGGCTTGTAATTACCAACACACTGTTCCGGCATCGGCGCATCCACACAACATCATGGATGCATGCCGGGTCCAAGCAAGAACATCTGCTGGACTACATAGTGACGGACCAGCGAATGCGAGCCCATGTCCTTGACACCAGGACCTACCGTGGAGCTGATCTGCCCTCTGACCATCGACTAGTCATCTGTAAGATGCGCCTGCCATTCTTCAACTCCGGTGGTGGGTGTACACCAAGGACCCCATTCCAACATAAAGTGGCCTGGTCTCAGTTATCTGATGAAAGTTGCAAGCGAGAATTTCATCATCGCTTGCGGCTGGGATTGGCATCGTCCCCGACTCCTCCTGATGTCGAGGGTAAATGGGCGAGGTTTAGGACTGTGACTCATGCAGCTGCAATGGCTGCTTTGGGTACGCGGTCCAGACCTCCCCAGAGACCCTGGCTGACAGAGGAGGTGTTCAGGATGGTTGAGAAAAAGCGACAGGCCCACTGTCATCGGCTACAGAATCCCACGTCAGAGAATGAGGAGGCTTACCGCAGCCTTCGCTCGGAGGTTCGGAGAGCCGTGAGGCGCTGCAAGGATGAGTGGTGGTCGCGGGTTACTGAGGATATGGAGTCTGCCTCAGTGGCCCGTGATCACAAATCTCTATTTAACTCCATCAAAAAAGTAACCTGCAGCGCCACACCTATTACCATCATTAGGGGAAAAAAACGGTGATCCAATCTCCGACCCCCAGGAACAGGTTCGCAGATTTGCTGAGCATTTCTGTGAGGTCCTGGGGGAGGGAAAATCCCTCAGCCAGGAAAACATCATGGCACAAAGTGAGGATGACCCTGCTGAGGCTGCGGTGCCTCAAATATTGGAAGAAGTCACCCCCTGTGAGTGGCTGACTGAGGTGCCA
Source organism: Petromyzon marinus (assembly GCF_048934315.1). Taxonomy (NCBI): domain Eukaryota; kingdom Metazoa; phylum Chordata; class Hyperoartia; order Petromyzontiformes; family Petromyzontidae; genus Petromyzon; species Petromyzon marinus. The sequence continues at coordinate 2,086,344 of NW_027422928.1, read as the reverse complement.
TCTGCTGAGGAAGTATTGAAGGCGATCCGGAGTCTGAGACCAGGAAAGGCAGCGGGCAGAGATGATCTCCCAAGCGAAATGCTGAGGGAGGGTGGCGTTTGTGCACAGACTGCCCTATATGACATCATAACAACAGTCTGGACCACTGGACGGGTTCCGCAGGATTGGAAGGATGCCCTGGTGGTCCCCCTTTTTAAGAAGGGGGACCGCACAGACTGTAACAACTACAGGGGCATCTCACTCCTCACTGTGCCGGGAAAGGTCCTGGCAAGGATTATTCAGCATCGCCTTGCCAGGCACGCTGAGGAGAGGCTTGCGGAGCCCCAATGCGGTTTCAGGAATGGGCGGTCCTGCACAGATGCCATATTTTCTGTCCGTCTGCTACAGCAGAGGTGTAGGGAATTCCAACAAGACCTACATCTCTGCTTTATTGACCTGGTCAAGGCCTATGATACCATCAGTAGTCCTGGGCTCTGGGTCGATCTTCGTGCTTTTGGAGTACCTGACCCTCTGCTCACGATCATTAAGGACCTTGATGATGGTGAGCGGGCCCGGGTAAAACTACGTGGCCGGGAGTCAGAGCCATTCCCTGTACACCTTGGGGTGCGACAGGGATGTCCTCTGGCTCCCACATTATTTAACATCTATTTTGACCACGTAGTTCGTGAAGCCTTCAATAGCTGTACCGGGGGAATCTCCATATGGTACAGATATAATGGGAGGCTAATCGATGCCCGGGTGCGGTCAAGGGATGGCTCCCTATTGCTCAACCACGTTATGTATGCTGATGATTTGGTAATAGCTGCTCAGTCAGAGGAGGAGTTGGAGACGTTGCTGCTGAGACTGGAGCGTGCCACTAAGAGGTGGGGCCTTACCATCAGCCCCACCAAAACTAAGCACCTGCCTGGGTATTTTGTACCATCGGACACTCCACCCCCACAACTCCCAATCGGTGATGGGGCAGTTGTGGAGAGAGTGGAGAGTTTCCCATACCTGGGCAGTGTGCTTATGACTGGCTCCAGTTTAACAGCAGAGGTCTCACTCCGAATCAGTCGAGCGGCAATATCTTTTCATCGGTTGCGTAACGCTGTGTGGAAGCTACCTGGTCTGTCGCTCCGCACTAAGCTTGAGGTCTTCTCGGCCACGGTCATTCCCTCCCTTCTCTACGCTTGCGAAACGTGGACCCCCCTAATGGAACATCTTCGCCGGTTAGAAACATTTAGGCTGGCCTGCCTACGATCCATCCTGGGTTTAACCAGACTGGATTGTGTGAGGAGCTCACAAATCCTTGAAAGATCTGGGCAGGGTCCCATCGGTGAGCTCCTCCGGCAGGCAAGGCTGCGATGGCTGGGTCATGTAGCCCGCATGCCCAGCCACCGCATGCCGAAACAGCTTTTGTTTGGCCGGATTGAGGGGGCTAAGCAGGCGCGGCACGGGCTAGAGAAGAGATGGAGTGATGTGGTACAGGAGGACGTGGAGCTGAGTGGACTTGCCGATGACTGGTACCAGCGGTGTCAAGATCGGCCTCTGTGGAGGAGGCTCGTGAAGGATGCTACTGGGCAGTTGGAGGCAGTCGCCCTCCAACAACGGAGGGCGGAGGAGCGACGCTCAGAACAACGAGCGGAGCGCCGGGTGGCTAAAGCACAGCAGGTTGGCACAGTAGGGGGCACAGGTGGTGCATCAGCCAGTCATCTCAGTCAGTCGACCCGTGGCACCTGGGTCTGCCCAGTGACCTCCTGCCAGCGGGCGTTCGACACTTCACGTGGCCTCACGGTGCACATAGCCTGGCACAAGCGTCGTGGTGATGTCACCGCCACTTAGTGGCGAATGGCGGTTGTTGTTGTGTAGGTGTGTGTGTAGGTGTGTGTGTAGCTGTGTGTGTGTAGGTGTGTGTGTGTGTGTAGGTGTGTGTGTGTGTAGGTGTGTGTGTAGGTGTGTGTGTAGGTGTGTGTAGGTGTGTGTGTGTGTGTAGGTGTGTGTGTAGGTGTGTGTGTGTGTGTAGGTGTGTGTGTAGGTGTGTGTGTGTAGGTGTGTATAGGTGTGTGTGTAGGTGTGTGTAGGTGTGTGTGTGTGTACCGAGGGAGCGTGACACGGCCAGGAAGGGGATGTCCTCCGTGGCTGAGCTTTGCTGCCCAGGGCCGCAGTGAGCCACAAGGGGCCTCCTCCAGGCCACACGGCAAGGCCCCCCTGGCTTCCTCATCACCCTGGTGGGCAGACACACAAAGACAAAGATCCCCCGTGTAGCCTTAACAGACTGTACGGGCAAGTGCTGTTAGCGAGCACACACAAAGACAAAGATCCCCCGTGTAGCCTGTAACAGACTGTAGGGGCAAGTGCTGTTAGCGAGCACACACAAAGACAAAGATCCCCCGTGTAGCCTGTAACAGACTGTAGGGGCAAGTGCTGTTAGCGAGCACACACACAGACAAAGATCCCCCGTGTAGCCTGTAACAGACTGTAGGGGCAAGTGCTGTTAGCGAGCACACACAAAGACAAAGATCCCCCGTGTAGCCTGTAACAGACTGTAGGGGCAAGTGCTGTTAGCGAGCAGCACCTACGAAGGCCGGAATGGTACACGAGGGGGTGGGTGCCCAGCACCACGCCCGGCCGCTTTTGTCTCCCTAGTGGCGATGTTTACACACCGCACCAGGTATTCATTTGAGGCTTAGTCGACCTAGGGGAGGCCCTGGACCGGTTCAGATAATCGTGACTGGTGTTGGCTGTGAGCGGGAATCGAACCCGGGTCATCAGGTTCGTAGCACAGCGCGCTAACCACTACACTACTCCTCCCCATACACCCATACACACATACACACACACATACACACACACATACACACACATATATACACACACACAACAACAACCGCCATTCGCCACTAAGTGGCGGTGACGTCACCACGACGCTTGTGCCAGGCTATGTGCACCCTGACGCCACGTGAAGTGTCGAACGCCCGCGGGCAGGAGGTCACGGGGCAGACCCAGGTGCCACGGGTCGACTGATTGAGACGACTGGCTGATGCACCACCTGTGCCCCCTACTGTGGCAACCTGCTGTGCTTTAGCCACCCGGCGTTCCGCTCGTTGTTGTGAGCGTCGCTCCTCCGCCCTCCATTGTTGTTGGAGGGCGACTGCCTCCAACTGCCCAGAAGCGTCCTTCACAAGCCTCCTCCACAGAGGCCGATCTTGACACCGCTGGCACCAGTCATCGGCAAGTCCACTCAGCTCCACGTCCTCCTGTACCACATCACTCCATCTCTTCTCTAGACCGTGGCGCGCTCGTTTAGCCCCCTCAATCCGGCCGAACAAAAGCTGTATCGGCATGCGGTGGCTGGGCATGCGGGCTACATGACCCAGCCATCGCAGCCTTGCCTGCCGGAGGAGCTCACCGATGGTGCCTTGCCCAGATCTTTCAAGGATTTGTGAGCTCCTCACACAATCCAGCCTGGTTAAACCCAGGATGGATCGTAGGCAGGCCAGCCTAAATGTTTTACACCGGCGAAGATGTTCCATTAGGGGGGTCCACGTTTCGCAAGCGTAGAGAAGGGAGGGAATGACCATGGCCGAGAAGACCTGAAGCTTACTGTGGAGCGACAGACCAGGTAGCTTCCACAAAGCGTTACACAACCGATGAAAAGATATTGTCGCTGGACTGATTCGGAGACCTCTGCTGTTAAACTGGAGCCGGTCATAAGCACACTGCCCAGGTATGGGAAACTCTCCACTCTCTCCACAACTGCCCCATCACCGATTGGGAGTTGTGGGGGTGGAGTGTCCGATGGTACAAAATACCCAGGCAGGTGCTTAGTTTTGGTGGGGCTGATGGTAAGGCCCCACCTCTTAGTGGCACGCTCCAGTCTCAGCAGCAGCGTCTCCAACTCCTCCTCTGAATGAGCAGCTATTACCAAATCAGCAGACATAACGTGGTTGAGCAATAGGGAGCCATCCCTTGACCGCACCCGGGCATCGATCAGCCTCCCATTATATCTGTACCATATGGAGATTCCCCCGGTACAGCTATTGAAGGCTTCACGAACTACGTGGTCAAAATAGATGTTAAATAATGTGGGAGCCAGAGGACATCCCTGTCGCACCCCAAGGTGTACAGGGAATGGCTCTGACTCCCGGCCACGTAGTTTTACCCGGGCCCGCTCACCATCATGAAGGTCAGGTACTCCAAAAGCACGAAGAACGACCCAGAGCCCAGGCCTACTGATGGTATCATAGGCACACACACACATACACACGAATGTCTTACCGCCCGCCCAGCCTCTCGATGCGTTCCCTCTCCACTGGATCCTCCGGCTTGTGGTCGCGCGTCAACGCCACGGCAAGTAGCGGCACCACCTCGTCCACCACCTCCTCCTCCACCTCGTCCACCTCCTCATCCACCACCTTGTCCACCTCCTCCACCACCTCGCCCACCTCCACCACCTTGTCCACCTCCTTGTCCACCACCACCTCCTTGTCCTCCTCTTCCATCTCGTCCACCACCTCGTCCACCTCCTCCTCCACCTCGTCCACCACCTCCTCCTTGTCCACCTCCTGCCGGGGCGGTGGTGGTGGTGGTTGTGACAGTGGTGGCCGTGGTGGTGGCGGTGGTTGTGACAGTGGTGGTGGTGGTTGTGACAGTGGTGGTGGTTGTGACAGTGGTGGTTGTGACAGTGGTGGCCGTGGTGGTGGTTGTAGTGGTGGTGGTTGTGACAGTGGTGGTGGTGGCGGTGGTGATAGTGGTTTTGACAGTGGTGGTGGTGGTGGTGGTGGTTGTGACAGTGGTGGTTGTGACAGAGGTGGTGGCCGTGGTGGTGGTGGTGGTGGTTGTGACAGTGGTGGTGGCCGTGGTGGTGGTGATTGTGACAGTGGTGGTGGTTGTGACAGTGGTGGTGGCCGTGGTGGTGGTTGTGACAGTGGTGGCGGCCGTGGTGGTGGTGGTGGTTGTGACAGTGGTGGTGGTTGTGACAGTGGTGGTGGTGGTTGTGACAGTGGTGGTTGTGACAGTGGTGGTGGCCGTGGTGGTGGTGGTGGTTGTGACAGTGGTGGTGGTTGTGACAGTGGTGGTTGTGACAGTGGTGGTTGTGACAGTGGTGGTGGCCGTGGTGGTGGTTGTGACAGTGGTGGTTGTGACAGTGGTGGTGGTGGTTGTGACAGTGGTGGTGGTGGTTGTGACAGTGGTGGTGGTGGCGGTGGTTGTGGTGGTTGTGACAGTGGTGGTTGTGGTTGTGACAGTGGTGGTGGTGGCGGTGGTGGTGGTTGTGGTGGTTGTAACAGTGGTGGTGGTTGTGACAGTGGTGGTGGTGGTTGTGACAGTGGTGGTTGTGACAGTGGTGGTGGTGGCGGTGGTGGTGGTTGTGGTGGTTGTGACAGTGGTGGTTGTGGTTGTGGTTGTAGTTGTGGTGGTTGTGACAGTGGCGGTGGTTGCGGTGTTGCCACGGCTTGGCCGATGGCCGCTATGAAGTCCGCCACGACTTGGCCATGCGTAGGTGGGGTTCCGTCCCAGACTAGGTGGGCCTTCACAGAAGGGGGGCCCATGTCCGAGGGGGGGTCCGCTGAATAAATGGGTCGCAGTGAGGAAGGGGGGGCCAATAAATAGACGGGGTGCGTTGAAGGGGGGGGGGGGTCCGTCGGCGGGGGTGCCCCCTCCCCGGGGGTGCCGTTGGGCGATGACGGCTCGCGAGTCTCCCACGTGGGCGACGTAGAGCTCGTCACCGCCCCTGATGAGGCAGCAGCAAGCCGTGGTGCCTGTCGTGCTGGGATGGCCCTGCCGTGTGCGCGGCCAGCTGCCTCCTGTAGGGGGGGGGGTTAGACAGGGGTGTGGGTGAGTGACTGTGTGGGTGGGTGGGTGAGTGATTGAGTGGGTGGGTGGGTGAGTGAGTGGGTGGGTGGGTGAGTGATTGAGTGGGTGGGTGAGTGACTGAGTGGGTGAGTGACTGAGTGGGTGGGTGGGTGAGTGATTGAGTGGGTGGGTGGGTGACTGAGTGGGTGGGTGAGTGGGTGGGTGATTGAGTGGGTGGGTGAGTTACTGACTGGGTGAGTGACTGTGTGAGTGGGTGGGTGGGTGATTGAGTGGGTGGGTGAGTGACTGAGTGGGTGAGTGACTGTGTGGGTGGGTGGGTGACTGAGTGGGTGGGTGGGTGAGTGACTGTCTGGGTGAGTGACTGTGTGAGTGGGTGGGTGGGTGATTGAGTGGGTGGGTGAGTGACTGAGTGGGTGAGTGACTGTGTGAGTGGGTGAGTGATTGAGTGGGTGGGTGAGTGACTGAGTGGGTGAGTGACTGTGTGGGTGGGTGAGTGACTGAGTGGGTGAGTGACTGTGTGGGTGGGTGAGTGACTGAGTGGGAAGTGACTGTGTCAGTGGGTGGGTGGGTGAGTGATTGAGTGGGTGGGTGGGTGAGTGACTGTGTGAGTGGGTGGGTGAGTGATTGAGTGGGTGGGTGGGTGAGTGACTGTGTGGGTGGGTGAGTGACTGAGTGGGTGAGTGACTGTGTGAGTGGGTGGGTGGGTGAGTGACTGAGTGGGTGAGTGACTGTGTGGGTGGGTGAGTGACTGAGTGGGTGAGTGACTGTGTGGGTGGGTGAGTGACTGAGTGGGTGAGTGACTGTGTGAGTGGATGGGTGAGTGATTGAGTGACTGTGTGGGTGGGTGAGTGACTGAGTGGGTGAGTGACTGTGTGAGTGGGTGGGTGGGTGAATGACTGTGTGGGTGAGTGACTGTGTGAGTGGGTGAATGACTGTGTGGGTGAGTGACTGTGTGAGTGGGTGGGTGGGTGAGTGATTGAGTGGGTGGGTGAGTGTGCAAAAAAAAACCTCTGGAAGGTAAGATGGACAATTGTTGCTAGGAATTTTATGTTATTAAATTTGTTTAAAAAAATTGAATTGTAAAAGTTTTTTTTGCATTTTGAAACGTTTTACAATTTTCAATGTTATTGAACAAAAATATATCAAATATGAAAAATAGTGCGAGAATCTCTTACACATTAGTCATGGGTGAAATAAATGTATCGTGCAACATTCACTGCCATTAATGCAGTGCTACAGTGAAATGCAGCGAAGTGTTTGATGACGTTATTTCTGTCAATATTCCCTGCCATTACATTGAGACAAAATAAAATTAGACTCTGATCAATTTATTGGTAACTCTACCGCTTCTCTTTGCTCTTCGTTATTTCCTAGGTAACTTCAGACAGCATCAGCCACACTCACGTTTCTTCACTCTCCGCTATCAAGCAGCGTCCATCGGAGAAGATCAAATTCATTATGAGACCTCCTTTGCCAGTAACAATATATAGTAATAGGTTTTACCCTTTTAACTGGCAGAAAAACTGACACCTTTATTCAAAGCATCATGTTTGCAATAACCACAGTACAAGCAGTCAAAATGCAAACAAAAGAGACAACTCTGATAATAATATTGGCACTGTCCTTGAATTTGATTGGTCCACACCCGAGACGGCTTTTCTTAGAGCCGTCTCCACTGGTGTTGGACCAGACGACGCCAAAAGGCGTACAACTCAAAAACAGCGTACTATCAGAGTATTGAGGGCTCGGGGTGAGCATTTACAACCTAGTAATAGTTTTTACCCTTTTTATTATCAGAGTTGTCTCTTTTGTTTGCATTTTGACTGCTTGTGTTGTGGTTATTGCAAACATGATGCCTTGAATAAAGGTGTCAGTTTTTGTGCCAGTTAAAAGGGTAAAACCTATTCCTATACTAAGATCAAATTCGTCAGTTAACAGCTTCGGGTGATTGAAAACAGCGCTAAGGTGAAGTTACGGGGGGGGGGGGGGTTGTTCAAATTGCGCAGCAGCCACAGAGAATGTTCCCCCTTCGTCTATTGTGGAAGATACAGAAGACTTCCCTGATCAACAAATTAAACCAATTTCAATGTTTATTTTGCCTCTATCAGCTACATTTGGCCCCAATCACACGACAAAACGTTGTGCCTTTTGGCGTCATCATCACCTGGTCTAACACTGCAAGTGTGAGACGTCATCATCATCTGGTCTAACACCGCAAGTGTGAGACGTCATCATCATCTGGTCTAACACCGCAAGTGTGAGACGTCATCATCACCTGGTCTAACACCGCAAGTGTGAGACGTCATCATCATCTGGTCTAACACCGCAAGTGTGAGACGTAATCATCACGTGGTCTAACACCGCAAGTGTGAGACGTCATCATCATCACCTGGTCTAACGCCGCAAGTGTGAGACGTCATCATCATCTGGTCTAACATCGCAAGTGTGAGACGTCATCATCATCATCTGGTCTAACACCGCCTGTGTGAGACGTCATCATCATCTGGTCTAACACCGCAAGTGTGAGACGTCATCATCATCGCCTGGTCTAACACCGCGCGTGAGACGTCATCATCACCTGGTCTAACACCGTGCGTGAGACGTCATCATCACCTGGTCTAACACCGCATGTGTGAGACGTCATCATCACCTGGTCTAACACCACAAGTGTGAGACGTCATCATCACCTGGTCTAACACCGCAAGTGTGAGACGTCATGATCATCTGGTCTAACACCGCAAGTGTGAGATGTCATCATCACCTGGTCTAACACCGCAAGTGTGAGACGTCATAATCACCTGGTCTAACGCCGCGTGTGTGAGACGTCATCATCACCTGGTCTAACACCGCAAGTGTGAGACGTCATCATCATTTGGTCTAACGCCGCATGTGTGAGACGTCATCATCACCTGGTCTAACACCGCAAGTGTGAGACGTCATCATCACCTGGTCTAACACCGCAAGTGTGAGACGTCATCGTCATCTGGTCTAACACCGCGTGTGTGACGTCATCGTCACCTGGTCTAACACCGCAAGTGTGAGACGTCATTATCACCTGGTCTAACACCACAAGTGTGAGACGTCATCATCACCTGGTCTAACACCGCAAGTGTGAGACGTCATCATCACCTGGTCTAACACCACAAGTGTGAGACGTCATCATCACCTGGTCTAACACCGCAAGTGTGAGACGTCATCATCACCTGGTCTAACACCACAAGTGTGAGACGTCATCATCATCTGGTCTAACACCGCGTGTGAGACGTCATCATCACCTGGTCTAGCACCGCAAGTGTGAGACGTCATCATCACCTGGTCTAACACGGCAAGTGTGAGACGTCATCGTCATCTGGTCTAACACCGCGTGTGTGACGTCATCATCACCTGGTCTAACACCACAAGTGTGAGACGTCATCATCATCATCTGGTCTAACACCGCAAGTGTGAGACGTCATCATCATCTGGTCTAACACCGCAAGTGTGAGACGTCATCATCACCTGGTCTAACACCGCAAGTGTGAGACGTCATGATCATCTGGTCTAACACCGCAAGTGTGAGATGTCATCATCACCTGGTCTAACACCGCAAGTGTGAGACGTCATAATCATCTGGTCTAACACCGCAAGTGTGAGACGTCATCATAATCTGGTCTAACACCGCAAGTGTGAGACGTAATCATCACCTGGTCTAACACCGCAAGTGTGAGACGTCATCATCATCGCCTGGTCTAACACCGCGCGTGAGACGTCATCATCACCTGGTCTAACACCGCGCGTGAGAAGTCATCATCACCTGGTCTAACACCGCATGTGTGAGACGTCATCATCACCTGGTCTAACACCGCAAGTGTGAGACGTCATCATCATCTGGTCTAACACCGCAAGTGTGAGACGTCATCATCAGCTGGTCTAACACCGCAAGTGTGAGATGTGATAATCACCTGGTCTAACGCCGCGTGTGTGAGACGTCATCATCACCTGGTCTAACACCGCAAGTGTGAGACGTCATCATCATCTGGTCTAACGCCGCGTGTGTGAGACGTCATCATCACCTGGTCTAACACCGCAAGTGTGAGACGTCATCGTCATCTGCTCTAACACCGCGTGTGTGACGTCATCATCACTTGGTCTAACACCGCAAGTGTGAGACGTCATCATCACCTGGTCTAACACCGCAAGTGTGAGACGTCATCGTCATCTGGTCTAACACCGCGTGTGTGACGTCATCATCACCTGGTCTAACACCGCAAGTGTGAGACGTCATTATCATCATCTGGTCTAACACTGCAAGTGTGAGACGTCATCGTCATCTGGTCTAACACCGCGTGTGTGACGTCATCATCACCTGGTCTAACACCACAAGTGTGAGACGTCATCATCATCTGGTCTAACACCGCGTGTGAGACGTAATCATCACCTGGTCTAGCACCGCAAGTGTGAGACGTCATCATCACCTGGTCTAACACCGCAAGTGTGAGACGTCATCGTCATCTGGTCTAACACCGCGTGTGTGACGTCATCATCACCTGGTCTAACACCGCAAGTGTGAGACGTCATCATCATCATCTGGTCTAACACCGCAAGTGTGAGACGTCATCATCATCTGGTCTAACACCGCGTGTGAGACGTCATCATCACCTGGTCTAGCACCGCAAGTGTGAGACGTCATCATTACCTGGTCTAACGCCGCAAGTGTGAGACGTCATCATCACCTGGTCTAACACCGCGTGTGAGACGTCATCATCACCTGGTCTAACACTGCGTGTGAGACGTCATCATCACCTGGTCTAACACCGCAAGTGTGAGACGTCATCATCATCTGGTCTAACACCGCAAGTGTGAGACGTCATCATCACCTGGTCTAACACCGCAAGTGTGAGACGTCATGATCATCTGGTCTAACACCGCAAGTGTGAGATGTCATCATCACCTGGTCTAACACCGCAAGTGTGAGACGTCATAATCATCTGGTCTAACACCGCAAGTGTGAGACGTCATCATAATCTGGTCTAACACCGCAAGTGTGAGACGTAATCATCACCTGGTCTAACACCGCAAGTGTGAGACGTCATCATCATCGCCTGGTCTAACACCGCGCGTGAGACGTCATCATCACCTGGTCTAACACCGCGCGTGAGAAGTCATCATCACCTGGTCTAACACCGCATGTGTGAGACGTCATCATCACCTGGTCTAACACCGCAAGTGTGAGACGTCATCATCATCTGGTCTAACACCGCAAGTGTGAGACGTCATCATAATCTGGTCTAACACCGCAAGTGTGAGACGTAATCATCACCTGGTCTAACACCGCAAGTGTGAGACGTCATCATCATCGCCTGGTCTAACACCGCGCGTGAGACGTCATCATCACCTGGTCTAACACCGCGCGTGAGAAGTCATCATCACCTGGTCTAACACCGCATGTGTGAGACGTCATCATCACCTGGTCTAACACCGCAAGTGTGAGACGTCATCATCATCTGGTCTAACACCGCAAGTGTGAGACGTCATCATCACCTGGTCTAACACCGCAAGTGTGAGATGTCATAATCACCTGGTCTAACGCCGCGTGTGTGAGACGTCATCATCACCTGGTCTAACACCGCAAGTGTGAGACGTCATCATCATCTGGTCTAACGCCACGTGTGTGAGACGTCATCATCACCTGGTCTAACACCGCAAGTGTGAGACGTCATCGTCATCTGCTCTAACACCGCGTGTGTGACGTCATCATCACTTGGTCTAACACCGCAAGTGTGAGACGTCATCATCACCTGGTCTAACACCGCAAGTGTGAGACGTCATCGTCATCTGGTCTAACACCGCGTGTGTGACGTCATCATCACCTGGTCTAACACCGCAAGTGTGAGACGTCATTATCATCATCTGGTCTAACACCGCAAGTGTGAGACGTCATCGTCATCTGGTCTAACACCGCGTGTGTGACGTCATCATCACCTGGTCTAACACCACAAGTGTGAGACGTCATCATCATCTGGTCTAACACCGCGTGTGAGACGTAATCATCACCTGGTCTAGCACCGCAAGTGTGAGACGTCATCATCACCTGGTCTAACACCGCAAGTGTGAGACGTCATCGTCATCTGGTCTAACACCGCGTGTGTGACGTCATCATCACCTGGTCTAACACCGCAAGTGTGAGACGTCATCATCATCATCTGGTCTAACACCGCAAGTGTGAGACGTCATCATCATCTGGTCTAACACCGCGTGTGAGACGTCATCATCACCTGGTCTAGCACCGCAAGTGTGAGACGTCATCATTACCTGGTCTAACGCCGCAAGTGTGAGACGTCATCATCACCTGGTCTAACACCGCGTGTGAGACGTCATCATCACCTGGTCTAACACTGCGTGTGAGACGTCATCATCACCTGGTCTAACACCGCAAGTGTGAGACGTCATCATCATCTGGTCTAACACCGCAAGTGTGAGACGTCATCATCACCTGGTCTAACACCGCAAGTGTGAGACGTCATGATCATCTGGTCTAACACCGCAAGTGTGAGATGTCATCATCACCTGGTCTAACACCGCAAGTGTGAGACGTCATAATCATCTGGTCTAACACCGCAAGTGTGAGACGTCATCATAATCTGGTCTAACACCGCAAGTGTGAGACGTAATCATCACCTGGTCTAACACCGCAAGTGTGAGACGTCATCATCATCGCCTGGTCTAACACCGCGCGTGAGACGTCATCATCACCTGGTCTAACACCGCGCGTGAGAAGTCATCATCACCTGGTCTAACACCGCATGTGTGAGACGTCATCATCACCTGGTCTAACACCGCAAGTGTGAGACGTCATCATCATCTGGTCTAACACCGCAAGTGTGAGACGTCATCATCACCTGGTCTAACACCGCAAGTGTGAGACGTCATAATCACCTGGTCTAACGCCGCGTGTGTGAGACGTCATCATCACCTGGTCTAACACCGCAAGTGTGAGACGTCATCATCATCTGGTCTAACGCCGCGTGTGTGAGACGTCATCATCACCTGGTCTAACACCGCAAGTGTGAGACGTCATCGTCATCTGCTCTAACACCGCGTGTGTGACGTCATTATCACTTGGTCTAACACCGCAAGTGTGAGACGTCATCATCACCTGGTCTAACACCGCAAGTGTGAGACGTCATCGTCATCTGGTCTAACACCGCGTGTGTGACGTCATCATCACCTGGTCTAACACCGCAAGTGTGAGACGTCATTATCATCATCTGGTCTAACACCGCAAGTGTGAGACGTCATCGTCATCTGGTCTAACACCGCGTGTGTGACGTCATCATCACCTGGTCTAACACCACAAGTGTGAGACGTCATCATCATCTGGTCTAACACCGCGTGTGAGACGTAATCATCACCTGGTCTAGCACCGCAAGTGTGAGACGTCATCATCACCTGGTCTAACACCGCAAGTGTGAGACGTCATCGTCATCTGGTCTAACACCGCGTGTGTGACGTCATCATCACCTGGTCTAACACCGCAAGTGTGAGATGTCATAATCACCTGGTCTAACGCCGCGTGTGTGAGACGTCATCATCACCTGGTCTAACACCGCAAGTGTGAGACGTCATCATCATCTGGTCTAACGCCGCGTGTGTGAGACGTCATCATCACCTGGTCTAACACCGCAAGTGTGAGACGTCATCGTCATCTGCTCTAACACCGCGTGTGTGACGTCATCATCACTTGGTCTAACACCGCAAGTGTGAGACGTCATCATCACCTGGTCTAACACCGCAAGTGTGAGACGTCATCGTCATCTGGTCTAACACCGCGTGTGTGACGTCATCATCACCTGGTCTAACACCGCAAGTGTGAGACGTCATTATCATCATCTGGTCTAACACCGCAAGTGTGAGACGTCATCGTCATCTGGTCTAACACCACAAGTGTGAGACGTCATCATCATCTGGTCTAACACCGCGTGTGAGACGTAATCATCACCTGGTCTAGCACCGCAAGTGTGAGACGTCATCATCACCTGGTCTAACACCGCAAGTGTGAGACGTCATCGTCATCTGGTCTAACACCGCGTGTGTGACGTCATCATCACCTGGTCTAACACCGCAAGTGTGAGACGTCATCATCATCATCTGGTCTAACACCGCAAGTGTGAGACGTCATCATCATCTGGTCTAACACCGCGTGTGAGACGTCATCATCACCTGGTCTAGCACCGCAAGTGTGAGACGTCATCATCACCTGGTCTAACGCCGCAAGTGTGAGACGTCATCATCACCTGGTCTAACACCGCGTGTGAGACGTCATCATCACCTGGTCTAACACTGCGTGTGAGACGTCATCATCACCTGGTCTAACACCGCAAGTGTGAGACGTCATCATCACCTGGTCTAACACCGCAAGTGTGAGACGTCATCATCACCTGGTCTAACACCGCAAGTGTGAGACGTCATGATCATCTGGTCTAACACCGCAAGTGTGAGATGTCATCATCACCTGGTCTAACACCGCAAGTGTGAGACGTCATAATCATCTGGTCTAACACCGCAAGTGTGAGACGTCATCATAATCTGGTCTAACACCGCAAGTGTGAGACGTAATCATCACCTGGTCTAACACCGCAAGTGTGAGACGTCATCATCATCGCCTGGTCTAACACCGCGCGTGAGACGTCATCATCACCTGGTCTAACACCGCGCGTGAGAAGTCATCATCACCTGGTCTAACACCGCATGTGTGAGACGTCATCATCACCTGGTCTAACACCGCAAGTGTGAGACGTCATCATCATCTGGTCTAACACCGCAAGTGTGAGACGTCATCATCACCTGGTCTAACACCGCAAGTGTGAGACGTCATAATCACCTGGTCTAACGCCGCGTGTGTGAGACGTCATCATCACCTGGTCTAACACCGCAAGTGTGAGACGTCATCATCATCTGGTCTAACGCCGCGTGTGTGAGACGTCATCATCACCTGGTCTAACACCGCAAGTGTGAGACGTCATCGTCATCTGCTCTAACACCGCGTGTGTGACGTCATCATCACTTGGTCTAACACCGCAAGTGTGAGACGTCATCATCACCTGGTCTAACACCGCAAGTGTGAGACGTCATCGTCATCTGGTCTAACACCGCGTGTGTGACGTCATCATCACCTGGTCTAACACCGCAAGTGTGAGACGTCATTATCATCATCTGGTCTAACACCGCAAGTGTGAGACGTCATCGTCATCTGGTCTAACACCGCGTGTGTGACGTCATCATCACCTGGTCTAACACCACAAGTGTGAGACGTCATCATCATCTGGTCTAACACCGCGTGTGAGACGTAATCATCACCTGGTCTAGCACGCAAGTGTGAGACGTCATCATCACCTGGTCTAACACCGCAAGTGTGAGACGTCATCGTCATCTGGTCTAACACCGCGTGTGTGACGTCATCATCACCTGGTCTAACACCGCAAGTGTGAGACGTCATCATCATCATCTGGTCTAACACCGCAAGTGTGAGACGTCATCATCATCTGGTCTAACACCGCAAGTGTGAGACGTCATCATCACCTGGTCTAACGCCGTAAGTGTGAGATGTCATCGTCACCTGGTCTAACGCCGCAAGTGTGAGACGTCATCATCACCTGGTCTAACACCGCGTGTGAGACGTCATCATCACCTGGTCTAACACTGCGTGTGAGACGTCATCATCACCTGGTCTAACACCGCAAGTGTGAGACGTCATCATCATCTGGTCTAACACCGCAAGTGTGAGACGTCATTATCACCTGGTCTAACACCGCAAGTGTGAGACGTCATCATCACCTGGTCTAACACCGCAAGTGTGAGACGTCATCATCATCTGGTCTAACACCGCAAGTGTGAGACGTCATCATCACCTGGTCTAACACCGCGCGTGAGACGTCATCATCATCTGGTCTAACGCCGCAAGTGTGTGACGTCATCATCACCTGGTCTAACACCGCAAGTGTGAGACGTCATCATCACCTGGTCTAACACCTCAAGTGTGAGACGTCATCATCACCTGGTCTAACACCGCAAGTGTGAGACGTCATCGCCATCTGGTCTATCACCGCAAGTGTGAGACGTCATCATCATCTCGTCTAACACCGCAAGTGTGAGACGTCATCATCATCACCTGGTCTAACACCACAAGTGTGAGACGTCATCATCACCTGGTCTAACGCCGCGTGTGTGACGTCATCATCATCTGGTCTAACACCGCAAGTGTGAGACGTCATCATCACCTGGTCTAACACCGCAAGTGTGAGACGTCATCATCACCTGGTCTAACACCGCAAGTGTGAGACTTCATCATCACCTGGTCTAACACCGCAATTGTGAGACGTCATCATCATCTAGTCTAACACCGCAAGTGTGAGACGTCATCATCACCTGGTCTAACACCACAAGTGTGAGACGTCATCATCATCTAGTCTAACACCGCAAGTGTGAGACGTCATCACCATCTGGTCTAACACCGCAAGTGTGAGACGTCATCATCATCTGGTCTAACACCGCAAGTGTGAGACGTCATCGTCACCTGGCCTAACACCGCAAGTGTGAGACGTCATCATCACCTGGTCTAACACCGCAAGTGTGAGACGTCATCATCATCTGGTCTAACACCGCAAGTGTGAGACATCATCATCATCACCTGGTCTAACACCGCGTGTGAGACGAGGCTCTAAGGGAAGCTGTCTCGGGTGTGGACTTATCAATTCCACCGCCAATACATTATCAGAGCTGCCTGTTTTTTGTTTGCATTCCGACCGCAGCTATTTTGCTCAATGCACAAACAATGACTCCTTGTACACGAAAAACATTGGTGTCAGTTTTGTTGCCAGATGAAAGGGTTACTTTTTTATCATATTGTGCTACAGGCAAACGAGGTGCAAATGGTGGAACAAAACGTTAATTTAGTGTAGTGTATAGTGTAGTGTATAGTGTAATGTAGTGTGTAGTGTAGTGTGTAGTATATAGTGTAGTGTAGTGTATAGTAGTGTATAGTGTAGTGTATAGTGTAGTGTATAGTGTAGTGTATAGTAGTGTATAGTAGTGTATAGTGTAGTGTATAGTGTAGTGTATAGTAGTGTAGTGTATAGTAGTGTAGTGTATAGTGTAGTGTATAGTAGTGTAGCGTATAGTAGTGTATAGTAGTGTATAGTGTAGTGTATAGTGTAGTGTATAGTAGTGTATAGTAGTGTAGTGTATAGTAGTGTATAGTGTAGTGTATAGTGTAGTGTATAGTAGTGTATAGCAGTGCAGTGTATAGTGTAGTGTATAGTAATGTATAGTGTAGTGTATAGTGTAGTGTATAGTGTAGTATACAGTGTAGTGTATAGTAGTGTAGTGTTTAGTGTAGTGTATAGTGTAGTGTATAGTAGTGTAGTGTATAGTAGTGTAGTGTATAGTGTAGTGTATAGTGTAGTGTATAGTAGTGTATAGTGTAGTGTATAGTAGTGTATAGTGTAGTGTATAGTGTAGTGTATAGTGTAGTGTATATAGTAGTGTATAGTAGTGTATAGTAGTGTAGTGTACAGTAGTGTATAGTGTAGTGTATATAGTAGTGTAAAGTAGTGTATAGTGTAGTGTATAGTATAGTAGTGTATAGTGTAGTGTATAGTGCAGCGCGCGTGAGACCCACCCAGCTCCTCCCACATGGCGCGCTGGCACGCCAGGAAGCCGTCACGGATTGCGTGGCAAACTCCCGCGGGGTCGGCGGCGCCCCACAGCCCGGGCTGGGCGCGGATCGAGGGCCAGAGGCAGCGGCGGGCGAATCGAGCGGCCTGGGGGCCGCCGTGGCCGTCGAACACGGCCAGGAAGATGGCGTCCCCGTCGCCCTCGGTGGAGACCTGCGGGCACGGGGCGGCGAGGGGAACGTCACGTGACGCGAGCGGTGCATTGTGGGTCGGCCCTAGGCCTCGACCGGCGACCCGGCGGACAAAGAGGACAAAGATCCCCCGTGCAGCCTTAGCGGACCGTGGAGGCGAGTGCCGTTAGCGAGCGGCGCCCGCGATGGCCGCGAGGGCACACGAGGGGGTGGGTGGCCGGCACCACGCCCGGCCGCCTTTGTCTCCCCAGTGGCGATGTTCACGCACCGCACCAGGTACTCGTTTGAGGCCGAATCGACCTAGGGGGAGGCCCAGGACCGGTTCAGATAATCGTCACTGGGCGTTGGCCGTGAGCGGGAATCGAACCCGGGTCGCCAGGTTCATAGTGCAGCGCGCTAACCGCTACACTATCGCTCCCCACACACACAGAGACACACACAGAGACACACACAGAGACACAGAGACACACACACACAGACACACAGAGAGACACACAGAGACACACACACAGAGACACACAGACACACACACAGACACACACAGAGACACACAGAGACATACACAGACACAGAGACACACACACAGAGACATACAGACACACACACACAGACACACACAGAGACACACAGAGACACACACACAGAGACACACAGACACACACAGACACACACAGAGACACACAGAGACACACACAGACACACAGATACACACACAGACACACACAGACACACACACAGACACACACAGACACACACAGAGACACACAGAGACACTCACACACAGACACACACAGACACACACACAGACACACACACAGACACACACACACAGACACACACAGACACACACACAGACACACACACAGACACACACAGAGACACACACAGAGACACACACAGACACACAGAGACACACATACACACAGACACACACAGAGACACACAGACACACACACAGACACACACAGAGACACACAGAGACACACACAGACACACACACAGAGACACACACACAGACACACACACACACAGACACACACACACAGACACACACACAGAGACACACACACAGACACACACACACAGACACACACACAGACACACACACACAGACACACACACAGACACACACAGAGACACACACACACAGACACACACACAGACACACACACAGAGACACACACAGAGACACACACACACAGACACACACACAGAGACACACACTCAGACACACACACACAGACAAACACAGAGACAAACACAGAGACACACACACAGAGACACACACACAGAGACACACACACACAGAGACACACACACAGACACACAGACACACACACAGACACACACACACAGACACACACACAGACACACACACAGAGACACACACAGACACACACAGAGACACACAGACACACACACAGACACACACACACAGACACACACAGAGACACACACACAGACACACACACAGACACACACAGAGACACACACACACACAGACACACACACAGACACACACACACAGAGACTCCGCCCACCTCTGTGATGTCCTCCATGTAGCGCCGCCCCCCACGGTTGGAATCGGCGCTCACGATCAGCTTCAATGGGCTCGACATGGTGCAACCTTAACACACACACAGAGACAGACACATACAGACACACAGAGACACACACACATACAAAACAAACAAAGATCCCCCATATAGCCTTAACAGACTGTAGGGGCAAGTGCTGTTAGCGAGCACCTATGAAGGCCGGAACGGTACACGAGGGGGTGGGTGGCCAGCACCACGCCCGACCGCCTTTGTCTCCCCAGTGGCGATATTTACACACCGCACCAGGTACTCATTTTGAGGCTGAGTCGACCTAGGGGAGGCCCGGGACCGGTTCAGATAATCGTCACTGGTGTTGGCCGTGAGCGGGAATCGAACCCGGGTCGCCAGGTTCATAGCGCAGCGCGCTAACCGCTACACTGTCGCTCCCCCAAACACACACATACACACACACAGACACACACACAGAGACACACACAGACACACACACACACAGACACACACACACAGACACACACAAAGACACACACACACAGACACACACACACAGATACACAAACACAGATACACACAGACACACACACACAGACACACACACACAACAACCTGTGTCTCTGTGTGTGTGTGTCTGTGTGTGTCTTTGGTGCAACCTTTCCCCACACATACACACACAATAACCTGTGTGTGTCTCTGTGTGTCTGTGTGTGTCTCTGTGTGTGTCTGTGTGTGTCTCTGTGTGTGTCTGTGTGTGTGTCTGTGTGTGTGTCTGTGTGTGTGTCTCTGGTGCAACCTCACCCCACACACAACAACCTCTGTGTGTCTGTGTGTGTGTCTCTCTGTGTGTCTGTGTGTGTCTGTGTGTCTGTGTGTGTGTCTGTGTGTGTGTGTGTCTCTGGTGCAACCTCACCCCACACACACAACCACCTCTGTGTGTCTGTGTGTGTGTCTGTGTGTGTCTGTGTCTCTCTGTGTGTGTGTCTGTGGTGCAAGTTTACCCCACACACACACAACCTGTGTCTGTGTGTGTCTCTGTGTGTGTCTGTGTGTGTCTCTTGTGCAACCTCACCCCACACACACACACACAGCCTGTGTGTCTGTGTGTGTCTGTGTGTGTCTGTGTGTGTGTCTGTGTGTGTGTCTCTGGTGCAACCTCACCCCACACACACAACCTGTGTGTCTGTGTGTGTCTCTGTGTGTCTGTGTGTGTGTCTCTTGTGCAACCTCACCCCACACACACACACAACCTGTGTGTCTGTGTGTGTGTCTGTGTGTGTGTAGTCGTGCTCTCACTGCGGGCTACTCACAACACTGATGACAAATGTCGCCGTGACTACCACGTTTTTGCCAGTCGTAAAATGACAGATTAATAATAAACACAAATTAGGTTAATAATGAAAAATGACAGATTAATAATACACACAAATTAGGTTAATAATGAAAAATGACAGATTAATGACAGACTCATAATGAACAATGACAGATTAATAATGAAAACCACAGACTAATCATGGAAAATGACAGATTAATAATAAACAGAAAAGCCTTAAAGCCCTAAGCGTGTTGTGGTGGCAGCAGCAGCAGCAGTGACGAGGCACACCACGTGACGTTGCCGGGGCAAGCCAGGGCAAGCCAGGGCAACACACAGCCTCACACTACACACACAGCCTCACACCACACACAGCCTCACACTACACACAGCCTCACACCACACACAGCCTCACAGTACACACACAGCCTCACACTAAACACACACAGCCTCACACTACACACACACAGCCTCACACTACACACACAGCCTCACACCACACACAGCCTCACACTACACACACAGCCTCACACCACACACACAGCCTCACACTACACAACGTGACGTCACCACGACGCTTGTGCCAGGCTAGGTGCACATTGAGGCAGTCACGTGAAGTGTCGAACGCCCGCTGGCAGGAGGTCACGGGGCAGACCCAGCAGGTGCCACGGGTGACCGAGATGAGTGGCTGATGCACCACCTGTGCCCCCTACTGTGCCAACCTGCTGTGCTTTATCCAGCTGGCGCTCCGCTCGTTGTTGTGAGCGTCGCTCCTCCACCCTTCGTTGTTGTTGGAGGGCGACTGCCTCCAACTACCCAGCAGCAGTAGCGTCCTTCACGAGCCTCCTCCTCCACAGAGGTCACACTCCACACACACTCACTACCCCACAAAGCCCCGCCCCTCACAGGCTCCGCCCCCGCCCACAGCCCCGCCCACAGCCCCACCCACAGCCCCGCCCACAGCCCCGGTGCGTGACAGATGGAGGCTGCTGTTGTGTTCAGCTTGCAGGAGGAGAATCCCAAGAGCTGTGAAGCCTCTACGGGGAGCGTCTCCACGTCGCCGTGAAGATCTTTTAACAAACTCCCGAGCACAAGAAAGCCCATCCCGATCGAGTCGCTCGCATGTCCTGAAGAGATGTGAGCCACTCTCAAAGGGAACGCCGATCTCATTTACACACCGACCCCCCTGGTTCCATCTGTGGGGGGCTAGTGCCCCCCTCCACACTCCCCATTAGGTGGGGGGGGGCTGACGTCACACTCCCCCCTCCCCCGCGAGCAGGTGGAGTGTGACGTCAGCACCCCTCCACCCCCCCACTCGCTGCTGGCGGCTGCTCAGAGTTAATTATTTATTTATACAAAGCCGTTGTGTCAACAGCCAACAGGCGCGCTGGACGGCCCTCCCCCACCCACGTGACCCCCTCCCCCACCCACGTGACCCCCCCCCCCGCGCGCGTGGGTGCGGGCAGCCGCAGTAGGGTAGTTCAATATGCGGCGCGCGCTCGGCAAGCAATTAATTAATTAATATCTGCACGCGCTCGGTAAGCAATTAATTAATTAATCTCTGCACGCGCTGGGTAAACAATTAATTAATTAATCTCTGCGCGCGCTGGGTAAGCAATTCATTAATTAATCTCTGCGCGCTCGCTCGCGGTGAAGGTCAAACGTCCCTCTGTTTAATTATTTATTTATGGCTGCCTATGCTGATTAAAGCCACCCACACACCACAAACACCGTCGTGCGCCGATCGCTGTCCCACCGCTCTTCACAAAGATCCCCCATATAGCCTTAACAGACTGTAGGGGCAAGTGCTGTTAGCGAGCACCTATGAAGGCCATAACCGCTCTTCACACACGCACACACGCACATGCACACACACGTCACAAAGTCAGTCTGCGCTAAGATTTATTTCCCGTGTATGTCTCCCTCCAGCCAGCAGCAGCCCTTCCTCCTCTCTCACCTACCCGTCTCAGAGTGCGTCCACCGCCTAAGCCCGAGCCGACCGAACTGGCCTCCCTTGTCCGTGTCCGCCGCTCACCTCTGCGGCCACTGCCGCTGCCGCCCGACGGGGCCGAGGGAGATGTTCTCTCTCTCTCTCTCGCCTTGGGGGACTTTGTCTCGTCGATCGCTCTCAGCTCCACCCTGCGGGCGTCCCGAGCGCGGACCCTGAGGACGGCTAGCTTGTCTCCCGCCGCCGCCGCCGCTCCAGAAGGACTCTGCCACAAATTATCCCTCCTGCACCACCCTTATATATGTCCCAAGCCCCTTAACCCCGCCCCCCACCCCCCGGGTCATGTGACGTCATCCTGCGCATCCAATCGAATCCTCTTTGCGGCCGTTAGGAGCGCTCTGGCCATTGGGGATGGGGGGAGGGGGTGGTCACGTCATCCACCCCCCTCCCCATTGTCTCTCTCTGTGTCTACTTATTATCGGCCCGTTGCTTTAACCCTCCCAGCCCGCTGTTTACTCTGACGCTGGGTGCTGGATGAAGTTCCCACCACCCCCACGTGTTGTGTATGCTTCATCGCGGCCGGCCTGTAAAGCTCTAAGCTCTATGCCCCCCTTTTTTGTGGGGGGAGGGCACCACATAATCCTGTCTGGGGGGGCTCAGAAAATTTCCTGGTCCGGGGAAACCGTGGAACGTCCCCGCTAGTGGGGTCCTCGGGTGAAAACCCATCGTACCACGTGATCCCTGCTAGTGGGGTCCTCTGGTGAAAACCCATCGTACCACGTGATCCCTACTAGTGGAGTCCTCGGGTGAAAACCCATCGTACCACGTGATCCCTGCTAGCGGGGTCCTCGGGTGAAAACCCATCGTACCACATGATCCCTGCTAATGGAGTTCTCGGGTGGAAACCCATCATACCACGTGATCCCTCCTCGAGACCCTACGGGGGGCGCATGCGAGTGTTTAGTGGGGGCGTGCGTGCGTTCGTGGGGGGGGGGGGAGGCCGAGCTGCCCCGCTCTGGTGGCACCACACATCACGTCTTCCAATGCCAAACGAATCTTGTTCAGGGGCCTATAGCTTGGCCCCTGATCTAAGAGAGAATTAGACTGCTACGCGCTGAACTAGATCACGCGGACGAGACACTCTGGAAATCGCACTTAACAATGACGGGGGGGAAATAAAATGTCTACGTCTGATTGGGAACATGTAGATAACGTGTCAGCTGAATGTAAAGATAACCTGATTTCCAAGTTCAACCTCCTTTCCAAGAAGAAGTCAGATCAACACGTTAAAAAGTTTGACGTTGACGAGGTTGTTATTAATCTTGAGTAATAGCCCTATTTGCAACGGTCTGAAGCCGGCTTTGGCTAACGGTTAAACTTTGTAGTCACCACAAACACAAACCAGCGGATGACATTGTTGCCCATGTCCATGTCGCTCTTAAGGGTTTGGGGACACGTGGCTGCAGACGCGACAAGATCTGAGATCGCTGCAACCCTCAAGAGCGCTAAGATGCCAGCCAGCAACGTCAGTAAGGATGAGCGTTTTGAGTTATCTCAATTGAAAAAGAGAGATGATATCGTGATCCTCTCAGCCGATAAGGGCAATGCCACGGTCATCATGGACAAAATCACATAGAGCAATAACAATTCAGGAGCTACTTAATGATGGTAGCTACACAAAAAATTTAAAGAGATCCCACCAACAGCCTCGTTACAAAAACGAACAGCATCATCACTGATTCAGCTTCATTAATTTAACAGACCAAAACGGTTTTCCTTAAAACCTTCTGCTGCTAGACCACCCAGATTATATGGCTTACCAAAAATCCATAAAGGTACACCACTCCGTCCCATCGTTTCCACCATTGGCTCACCCACCTACAAACTGGCCCAATATCTGAGACCTTACAGCCATTCACTGGTAAGACCACCTCTTCTGTACTTAACTCAGCTCACCTGGTATCTTCAATGAAAGACATCTCACTGTCCCCAGGTGACTTACTCGTCAGTTTCGATGTAGTTTCTTTGTTCACCAAAGTTCCTGTGCCCGATACCCATTGCAATCATTGAGGTTTTGGTCCATCAAGGATTGAATGCCAATGTACCGGCCCTGGCGAGACACTGCCTCACCAATACTCACCCGGAATGGAACATTCGACAAACAAGTTGAAGGCACCCCAATGGGTTCTCCCTTATTACCGGTTGTGGCCAATATTTTCATGGAAAATTTTGGAGACGGACGCCATCCAGGCATCCACTCTACGTCCGTCCTTGTGGAAGAGCTACGTGGATGACACGTTTGTCATCTGGCCACATGGCCGACCGGCTCAAAATAAAATTCCTCAACCACATCAATTCCATAAACCCAGCCATCAAATTCACCACGGAGGTAGAAACGGATGGCATGCTACCTTTCTTGTATGTCTCAATCAAAGAGAGACCAGATGGCTCAATGAGCCATTCTTTCTACAGGAGAGTAACCCAGACTGACGGCTACCTAAAACCCGAATCCCAGCACCATCCATCCCGGAAGAATTCCCTCGTCAAAACGCTACACCAGAGCTCAGTGCATCTCCGGCCACGAACGCCTGACCAGTGAACTCAAAACACGTACACCAAGCCCTCAAGGCGAATGGATTGTCTGACTACACAATCCGCAAAGTAGTGGTACCCCAAACTTTCGCAGTTCTTAAAAATTCTCTTTTCACACCATCAATATGTAAACTCCCCCTCCCCCCCCCTGCGCCAACCGGCATGTGCACCCGCATGTACACCATTCATCATGCTAAGTCGGCCAATCAAATGCTAATTTTTTACACTAATTCCTTTGTCAAGGCACCTTGTTTCCTCGCACACAGCTTAAAGGTCGCGGTCTGAGCGTGGCTGTGTTTCACTCCAGCTCTGTCCTCGAGACAGCCCGGTCCCTTCACCTGATGAAGGCCGCTTGTGTTGTGGCCGAAACGTCGTGATTTTTGTTGTTTTATTTTTTTAACCTACGTGACTTTACCGAATAGAACCAAAGAGTACGTGAGGAAGGAGCCATCTGAGGATCCAATAAAAACCATCACCCTGCCATACATAGCAGGGGTAACCAAAAGGATTTCCAAAATCATGAACAAACACAAGATCCAGGTACGATTTAACACAGTACATAAAATTCGCGATCTGATCCCATCTGTGAAAGACAAGATTCCTGACATGCAATATCCCGGCGTCTACAAACTAAGCTGTGTCTGCAGTTACATTGGGGAAACTAAGCGACGTGTCTCAGACCGTGTTCGTGAGCAGAAGGCAGATTTGGTAACACGGTAGGACCAACGCTTCTACCGTGGCTGATGATTATTTTAATACTACGGCTGGCTCACACGAAGTTGATTTCTCTAAGACGATGGCCATCAACAAAGATTCGTTCATGAAGCCATCCATATACACAGCAGACACAATTTCAACCTGTGTATAGTGTAGTGTATGGTGTAGTGTATAGTGTAGTGTATAGTGTAGTGTATAGTGTAGTGTATCGTGTAGTGTATAGTAGTGTATAGTGTAGTGTACAGTGTATTGTATAGTGTAGAGTATAGTGTAGTGTATAGTGTAGTGTATAGTGTAATGTATAGTGTAGTGTATAGTGTAGTGTACAGTATAGTGTAGTATATATAGTGTAGTGTATAGTGTAATGCATAGTGTAGTGTGTAGTGTAGTGTAGTACACTAGCACATCACACTGGTGGGTTAGCGAGCCAAGCAACAACATTTGCACTCTGGACACCGTGACATTTCGCCAGCAATCACAACAACCAGCTTCGTCAGGCGACAGCCACATTTGTGCATTTATTCATTCACACAATCTAACCCGGCTGATATCGGCTCGCCGAAAACCAACAGCGTCAAACTACGAAAGTGTCGTGGCATCGCGGGAGCGGCCGATGAAACTGGCCGGGTTCGGGGAGAAATAAAAAAACCGAGACGCTGACGTGGCGCACGAAGGCCCACGGCGTTGTACGCGCCATCGTGACGCCGCCTGTCGCCCCGACAAAACAATAATATAAACACGCGGAACTCCCTCTCGGTGCCGGACGTCGTGACGGACCGTGCCGATGTCGCCGCTCGTCGACCCCCAGCCACGCGAGGGAGAATTTAAATTCTCCCCCCACCCCCCACCCCCTTCTCCCTGGCTCCCTGGCACGACGCCCGATCGCCTCCCGTCCAGCGGCACAACGCCGGGGGAAAGCGCTGGGAGGTGAGAGACCGTCGCGAAGACTAAAATAAAATAACAAAAACACTGCGTCCGGTTAACGGAGAGCTCTTTCGTAAAACAAAATTCCCACCCCCACCCCACCCAAAAAAAAAGTGAAAAGCCAAACTCGGGGCACCGATTGTAACTGGCACGAGGCAAATATCCCCCAATGCTGAAAAACATCGCTCAGTTGGGATCAAACAACAACAACAACAACAATTCTTCTTGGTTCTTTCGGGGGGGGGGGGGGGGGTTCACCCGCTCGCGAAGCGACAATCCCCGGCGTTGCCCCTGGCAACCGGAGGCACGGCAAGGCGGAGCACTCCAAGGTGGAGCACGGCAAGGTGGAGCACGGCAAGGTGGAGCACTCTCGCTCCTCCCCCCCCCGCCCCACCCCGAGCCGCTTCTCAAAAATCTTCCTTCCACTCCTCGTCGTCATCTTCGTCTGTGAAAACCTGCGGGGGTCGGAATAAATTAGAGAGACGGTGACCGACCCCACCCCCACCCACCCCCACCCACTGGGGTGGCCAGAAGTGGATCGCTCACTCAGCCTAAGCAGTGGGCGGACACTCGCTCACCGCTCGCTCGCTCGCCACCCACCCCTCCTCACCGTGTAGTCGTAGCTGCCAGCTCCGCTGTCTTGGTGCTGAGGCTGCGGTGGCAACTCGTGCAGCTCCATATCCGCCTTGTTGCCACTCTCTAGCGTTAGCAACTACACAAGGAGCATCCCCACAACACGCACAGTGTGTGGTGAGTCTGTGGGTCTCTGTGTGGTGAGTCTGTGGGTCTCTGTGTGGTGAGTCTGTGGGTCTCTGTGTGGTGAGTCTGTGGGTCTCTGTGTGGTGAGTCTATGGGTCTCTGTGTGGTGAGTCTATGGGTCTCTGTGTGGTGAGTCTATGGGTCTCTGTGTGGTGAGTCTGTGGGTCTCTGTGTGGTGAGTCTATGGGTCTCTGTGTGATGAGTCTGTGGGTCTCTGTGTGGTGAGTCTGTGGGTCTCTGTGTGGTGAGTCTATGGGTCTCTGTGTGGTGAGTCTATGGGTCTCTGTGTGGTGAGTCTATGGGTCTCTGTGTGGTGAGTCTGTGAGTCTCTGTGTGGTGAGTCTATGGGTCTCTGTGTGGTGAGTCTGTGGGTCTCTGTGTGGTGAGTCTATGGGTCTCTGTGTTGTGAGTCTGTGGGTCTCTGTGTGGTGAGTCTGTGAGTCTCTGTGTGGTGAGTCTATGGGTCTCTGTGTGGTGAGTCTATGGGTTTCTGTGTGGTGAGTCTATGGGTCTCTGTGTTGTGAGTCTGTGGGTCTCTGTGTGGTGAGTCTATGGGTCTCTGTGTGGTGAGTCTATGGGTTTCTGTGTGGTGAGTCTATGGGTCTCTGTGTTGTGAGTCTGTGGGTCTCTGTCTGGTGAGTCTATGGGTTTCTGTGTGGTGAGTCTGTGGGTCTCTGTGTAGTGAGTCTGTGGGTCTCTGTGGTGAGTCTGTGGGTCTCTGTGTGGTGAGTCTATGGGTCTCTGTGTGGTGAGTCTGTGGGTTTCTGTGTGGTGAGTCTATGGGTCTCTGTGTGGTGAGTCTATGGGTTTCTGTGTGGTGAGTCTATGGGTCTCTGTGTTGTGAGTCTGTGGGTCTCTGTGTGGTGAGTCTATGGGTCTCTGTGTGGTGAGTCTATGGGTTTCTGTGTGGTGAGTCTATGGGTCTCTGTGTTGTGAGTCTGTGGGTCTCTGTCTGGTGAGTCTATGGGTTTCTGTGTGGTGTGTCTGTGGGTCTCTGTGTGGTGAGTCTGTGGGTCTCTGTGTGGTGAGTCTGTGGGTCTCTGTGTGGTGAGTCTATGGGTCTCTGTGTGGTGAGTCTATGGGTCTCTGTGTGGTGAGTCTATGAGTCTCTGTGTGGTGAGTCTATGGGTGTCTGTGTGGTGAGTCTATGGGTGTCTGTGTGGTGAGTCTGTGGGTCTCTGTGTGTTGAGTCTGTGGGTCTCTGTGTGGTGAGTATGTGAGTCTCTGTGTGGTGAGTCTATGGGTCTCTGTGTGGTGAGTCTATGGGTGTCTGTGTGGTGAGTCTGTGGGTCTCTGTGTGGTGAGTCTATGGGCAATCGTCATCAGGAGGAGAAACGAGGGGTAAGAAAGCTGCTGAGCAGGCAGCAGGCTGTTTTAAAGTTTTAAAGTTGGGTGTAGCCCAAGGGTCATAAACGAAGTGGGCACAACTTTACCGAAAGACCCAAAGAAAATGAATTCCTGCAGTCACGAAAGCTTTAGGTCGAGTCTAAGTGTGTCTCTATATATACACTACACTATACACTACACTACTATACACTACACTATACACTACACTATACACTATACTATAAACTACACACTACACTATACACTACACTATACACTACACACTACTATACACTACACTACTATACACTACACTATATACTACACTATACACTACACTACACACTACACTATACACTACACTATACACTACACTATACACTACACTACACACTACACTATACACTACACTATACACTACACTATACACTACACTACACACTACACTAGTATACACTACACTATACACTACACACTACTATACACTACACTACTATACACTACACTATACACCACACTATACACTACACTACACACTACACTATACACTACACTATACACTACACTCACGTAGCCACGGTCACCCTCCGCATTTCTCCGCGGTGCCTTGGGGAGAGTGGGGGGATCCTCCCTGCACGCATGTGGGTAGTGGGGGGGTAGTGGGGGGGTAGTGAGGGGGTGGTGGGGGGGTAGCGGGGGGGGGGGTGGTGGGGGGGGGCACAGCGGCAGGTCGTCACACAGATGACTCCGCGGGCACCGTCGACGTCCGCCCGACGTCCGAGAGAAGCGAGCGACTCACGTGGGGCCCCAGGGCTCCTGCCAATGCTGCTGCTGACGGCGGCGGCGGCGGTAGAGCAGCAGCAGCAGCAGCGTGGCCACCAGGGCGAGGGACACGGCGAGGATTGCGGCCGGAGCGGCCCAGCTGGCCCGGCTCGCCGCGGCCGCCTTCTCTGCGTGGCACAACGATCCCCCGCGTGGCGTCAGCGTGCCGCCGTAGCACGACGACGACAACCGCCGCGATGACCACACGTGCCAGGCTAGGTGCGCTTTGAGGCTCGTGCCGCTCGCACCCGGGCGTTGCGGGTCGAGGGAGCGAGACGGAGGGACGGACGGAGACAAAGTTCCCCCGTAAAGGCCCCGGCGGACGGTCGGGTCGGGTGCCGTTAGCGAGTATCAGCAGCTGTGAAGGCCGTGATTGTGACAAACGAGGGGATGGGTGGCCAGAACAGGGACACACACACGGAAACGTACCAACAACAACCGCCATTCGCCACTAAGTGGCGGTGACATCACCACGACGCTTGTGCCAGGCTATGTGCACCCTGAGGCCACGTGAAGTGTCGAACGCCCGCTGGCAGGAGGTCACGGGGCAGACCCAGGTGCCACGGGTCGACTGACTGAGATGACTGGCTGATGCACCACCTGTGCCCCCTACTGTGGCAACCTTCTGTGCTTTAGCCACCCGGCGCTCCGCTCGTTGTTGTGAGCGTCGCTCCTCCGCCCTCCGTTGTTGTTGGAGGGCGACTGCCTCCAACTGCCTAGTAGCGTTCTTCACGAGCCTCCTCCACAGAGGCCGATCTTGACACCGCTGGTACCAGTCATCGGCAAGTCCACTCAGCTCCACGTCCTCCTGTACCACATCACTCCATCTCTTCTCTAGCCCGTGCCGCGCCCGTTTAGCCCCCTCGATCCGGCCGAACAAAAGCTGATTCGGCATGCAGTGGCTGGGCATGCGGGCTACATGGCCCAGCCAACGCAGCCTTGCCTGCCGGAGGAGCTCACCGATGGGACTTTGTCCAGATCTTTCAAGGATTTGTGAGCTCCTCACACAATCCAGCCTGGTTAAACCCAGGATGGATTGTAGGCAGGCCAGCCTAAATGTTTCTAACCGGCGAAGATGTTCCATTAGCGGGGTCCACGTTTCGCAAGTGTAGGGAAGGGAGGGAATGACCGTGGCCGAGAAGACCTGAAGCTTAGTGCGGAGCGACAGACCAGGTAGCTTCCACACAGCGTTACGCAACCGATGAAAAGATATTGCCGCTCGACTGATTCGGAGACCTCTGCTGTTAAACAGGAGCCAGTCATAACACACTGCCCAGGTATGGGAAACTCTCCACTCTCTCCACAACTGCCCCATCACTGCCCCATCACCGATTTGGAGTTGTGGGGGTGGAGTGTCCGATGGTACAAAATACCCAGGCAGGTGCTTAGTTTTGGTGGGGCTGATGGTAAGGCCCCACCTCTTAGTGGCACGCTCCAGTCTCAGCAGCAGCGTCTCCAACTCCTCCTCTGAATGAGCAGCTATTACCAAATCATCAGCATACATAACGTGGTTGAGCAATAGGGAGCCATCCCTTGACCGCACCCGGGCATCGACCAGCCTCCCATCATATCTGTACCATATGGAGATTCCCCCGGTACAGCTATTGAAGGCTTCACGAACTACGTGGTCAAAATAGATGTTAAATAATGTGGGAGCCAGAGGACATCCCTGTCGCACCCCAAGGTGTACAGGGAATGACTCTGACTCCCGGCCACGTAGTTTTACCCGGGCCCGCTCACCATCATGAAGGTCCTTAATGATTATGAGCAGAGATTCAGGTACTCCAAAAGCACAAAAAACAACCCAGAGCCCAGGCCTACTGATGGTATCATAGGCCTTGACCAGGTCAATAAAGCAGAGATGTAGGTCTTGTTGGAATTCCCTACACCTCTGCTGTAGCAGACGGACAGAAAATATGGCATCTGTGCAGGACCGCCCTTTCTTGAAACCGCATTGGGGCTCCGCAAGCCTCTCCTCAGCGTGCCTGGCAAGGCAATGTTGAATAATCCTTGCCAGGACCTTTCCCGGCACACTGAGGAGTGAGATGCCCCTGTAGTTGTTACAGTCTGTGCGGTCCCCCTTCTTAAAAAGGGGGACCACCAGGGCATCCTTCCAATCCTGCGGAACCCGTCCAGTGGTCCAGACTGTTGTTATGATGTCATATAGGGCAGTCTGTGCACAAACGCCGCCCTCCCTCAGCATTTCGCTTGGGAGATCATCTCTGCCCGCTGCCTTTCCTAGTCTCAGACTCCGGATCGCCTTCAGTACTTCCTCAACAGATGGCACCTCAGGCAGCCACTCACAGGGGGTGACTTCTTCCAATATTTGAGGCACCGCAGCCTCAGCAGGGTCATCCTCGCTTTGTGCCACGATGTTTTCCTGGCTGAGGGATTTTCCCTCCCCCAGGACCTCACAGAAATGCTTAGCAAATCTGCAAACCTGTTCCTGGGGGTCGGAGATTGGGTCACCGTTTTTTCCCCTAATGATGGTAATAGGTGTGGCGCTGCAGATTACTTTTTTGATGGAGTTAAATAGAGATTTGTGATCACGGGCCACTGAGGCAGACTCATCTCCTCAGCAACCCGCGACCACCACCCATCCTTGCAGCGCCTCACGGCTCTCCGAACCTCCGAGCGAAGGCTGCGGTAAGCCTCCTCATTCTCTGACGTGGGATTCTGTAGCCGATGACAGTGGACCTGTCGCTTTTTCTCGACCATCCTGAACACCTCCTCTGTCAGCCAGGGTCTCTGGGGAGGTCTGGACCGCGTACCCAAAGCAGCCATTGCAGCTGCATGAGTCACAGTCCTAAACCTCGCCCATTTACCCTCGACATCAGGAGGAGTCGGGGACGATGCCAATCCCAGCCGCCAGCGATGATGAAATTCTCGCTTGCAACTTTCATCAGATAAGTGAGACCAGGCCACTTTAGGTTGGAATGGAGTCC
The DNA here is from genome assembly GCF_048934315.1 of Petromyzon marinus. Taxonomy (NCBI): domain Eukaryota; kingdom Metazoa; phylum Chordata; class Hyperoartia; order Petromyzontiformes; family Petromyzontidae; genus Petromyzon; species Petromyzon marinus. Next base: position 2,053,814 of record NW_027422928.1, on the reverse strand, counting down.
TGGGTGTATACCCACCACCAGAGTGGAAGAATGGCAGGCGCATCTTACATATGACTAGTCGATGGGCAGAGGGCAGGTCAGCTCCACGGTCGGTCCTGGTGTCAAGGACATGGGATTGCATCCGCTGGTCCGTCACTATGTAGTCCAGCAGATGTTCTTGCTTGGACCCGGCATGCATCCATGATGTTGTGTGGATGCGCCGATGCCGGAACAACGTGTTGGTAATTACAAGCCCATGGGCTGCACAAAAATCTAGCAGCCTCCTACCGTTGTTATTGAGCTGATCTGGCCCATGCCCTCCAATCACTCCAGACCAGGTGCAGTATAATGACCAACTCAGGCATTGAAGTCACCCAACATGATGACTCTATCCCAAGGGGCCACTTTAGCCAGCACCTGTGACAGGAGGTCATAGAAGGCATCTGACTCATCGGCTTTGCCTGCATCCCTCCACGGATGTTCATCTTCGGTGGGGGCATAAGTAACCACGACCACCATTCCTTGTCTCCGGTTGATGGGAAGGCGAGCCCAAAGTAGCCTGGGGCTTACAGCTTCCCACACCTCACCGCCACGCTCCCACGCCCCCTTCATTCTTTTGTTCAAAAGAAGAGCCACACCCTGTTGTTTGGCAGTCTGCTGCCCCGAGTAGAGGACTGTCCACCCCTCATGGTGGCAGGAGCCAGAGCCGGTCCACCGGACCTCCTGAATGCCACATAGATCCAGGCGGTACCGGTCCAGCTCCCGACAAAGGAGTGGCAGCCTCTCCTCCGCAGTGAGCGTTCGAACATTCCACGTGGCTACCCGTAGTGGTTTTTCGTTGTTTCTGGAGGAGCCCCGAGGGTAGATATTCAATCTGCTGGCTCCGCCAATTGGGGTTTGGGCAGGAGACGTCATAGACGCCTGGCCCCCCGGGGCCTCCGGCACAAGCTTATTAGTTATATACTTAATTCGCGGTTTAGTGGTAATTAATTGAAGGTGGAGGGGTTACCAGCCCCTCGCACCTGTCCAGAGCCCCCGTTAGCCCCTGTGGTGGACACATATGCCATGAGGGGAGGAGCCAATCACAATTGGACCTCCCCCCACAGCACTGTCCACGACAGAGTTGCCCGTCCGGCACCGCGAGGAGGTAGGGGGTTGTTTTGCCGGACATGCACGCACACACACACGCACACACACACGCACACACAAAGATCCCCCGTATAGCCTTAACAGACTGTAGGGGCAAGTGCTGTTAGCGAGCACCTATGAAGGCCGGAACGGTACACGAGGGGGTGGGTGGCCAGCACCACGCCCGACCGCCTTTGTCTCCCTAGTGGCAATGTTTACACACCGTACCAAGTACTCATTTGAGGCTGAGTCGACCTAGGGGAGGCCCGGGACCGGTTCAGATAATCGTCACTGGTGTTGGCCGTGAGCGAGAATCGAACCCGAGTCGCCAGGTTCATAGCGCAGCGCGCTAACCGCTACACTACCGCTCCCCACGCACACACACACGCACACACACATGCACACACACACGGACAGACATGCATGCACACGCACTCGGACAGACACGCACTAACACACATGCATGCACGCACACAGGTACATGGACACACACGCATGCAACATTCAGAGATGCAAACAAACCTGTTCGTGTGTCCAGTTGCCTGTTCGGACCGAAAGTTGTGAGTTCAACCGGCGTGCAACAGACGGCGGTGGTGGCGTCTACATCGGTAGAACGTGAAGATCCAGTGTCATTTACATCTGTAGAACGTGAAGAACCAGTGGCATCTACATCTCCAGAAGGTGAAGAACCAGTGGCATCTACATCTCCAGAAGGTGAAGAACCAGTGGCATCTACATCTGCAAAACGAGAAGAACCAGTGACATTAACATCAACAGAATACGAAAAACCAGTGACATGTACATCTGCAGAACATAAAGAACCAGTGGCATCTACATCTGCAGAACGTGAAGAACCAGTGGGATCTACATCTGTAGAACGTGAAGAACCAGTGGCATCTACATCTGTAGAACGTGAAGAACCAGTGGCATCTACATCTGTAGAACGTGAAGAACCAGTGGCATATACATCTGCAGAACGTGAAGAACCAGTGGCATCTACATCTGTAGAACGTGAAGAACCAGTGGCATCTACATCAATAGAATGTGAAGCACCAGTGGCATCTACATCTGCAGAACGTGAAGAACCAGTGGCATCTACATCTGTAGAACTTGAAGAACCAGTGCCATCTACATCTGTAGAACGTGAAGAACCAGTGGCATCTACATCTGTAGAACGTGAAAAACCAGTGGCATCTACATCTGCAGAACGTGAAGAACCAGTGGCATCTACATCTGTAGAACTTGAAGAACCAGTGCCATCTACATCTGTAGAACGTGAAGAACCAGTGGCATCTACATCTGTAGAACGTGAAAAACCAGTGGCATCTACATCTGCAGAACGTGAAGAACCAGTGGCATCTACATCTGCAGAACGTGAAGATCCAGTGTCATTTACATCTGCAGAACGTGAAGAACCAGTGGCATCTACATTGCAGAACGTGAAGAACCAGCGGCATCTACATCTGCAGAACGTGAAGAATCAGTGGCATGTACATCTGCAGAGCGTGAAGAACCAGCAGCATCTACATCTGCTGAACGTGAAGAACCAGTGGCATCTACATCTGCAGAGCGTGAAGAACCAGCGGCATATACATCTGTAGAACGTGAAGAACCAGTGGCATCTACATCTGCAGAACGTGAAGAACCAGTGGCATCTACATCTGCAGAACGTGAAGAACCAGTGGCATCTACATCTGCAGAAGATAATGAGCTTTGGGTCTCTGTGTGAGTCTATGGGTCTCTGTCTGAGAAGTCTATGGGTGTCTGTGTGAGTAGTCTATGGGTGTCTGTGTGATGAGTCTATGGGTTTCTGTGTGAGTAGTCTATGGGTCTCTGTGTGAGTCTATGGGTCTCTGTGTGAGTAGTCTATGGGTCTATTGGGTAAAGTCACGTAGGTAAAAAATAAAATAACAAAAATCACGACGTTTCGGCCACAACACAAGCGGCCTTCATCAGGTGAAGGGACGAGACTATCTGGAGGACAGCGCTGGAGTGAAAAAAGCCACGCTCAGATCACGACCTTTAAGCTGTGTGAGAAGAAAAAGGCCAAGTGCCTTGACAAAGGAATTAGCATAGAATTTAGCATTGAAATGGCTTATTGAAATAGCGAAGTTAAAGTATATACATCTGCAGAGGCACCCCTTCACAAAGGAATTAGCATAGAATTTAGCAATGAAATAGCTGAGTGATTAGCTTGTAACTGGTCACAGAAATAGCTATGTTAAAGTCAGAGCATATACATTCACCGAGGCACCTAGTACAAATCAAACAGGAGAATTTAGCGAAACACAACCACGCTCAGACCGCGGACCTTTAAACTGTGTGCGAGCAAACAAGGTGTCCTGCCAAAGAAATTAGCATAAAAATTAGTATTTGATTGGCCGATTTTAGAAAAGAGGTGGTGTACGTGCCGGTGGACTTGCCGTTTGGTGCGGGGGGGGGAGGGGGAATTTACCTATTGGTGGTGTGAAAAGGGAATTTATAAGAGCTGCGAAAGTTTGGGGTACCACTACTTGAAAAAATATACTGTACCATTGAAATTAGTTTAATGTTTAGTTCGATTTAGAACATCTTTCCAATGGTTGTTTTTTTTGTTATTTAATTTTTTACCTACGTGACTTTACCCAATAGAACCAAAGAGTATGGATCCTAGCAGTCACGAAAGCTTTAAATCTAGAATAGTCTATGGGTGTCTGTGTGATGAGTCTATGGGTCTCTGTGTGAGTAGTCTATGGGTGTATGTGTGAGTAGTCTATGGGTGTCTGTGTGAGTAGTCTATGGGTGTCTGTGTGAGTAGTCTATGGGTGTCTGTGTGATGAGTCTATGGGTGTCTGTGTGAGTAGTCTATGGGTCTCTGCGTGAGTAGTCTAGGGGTCTCTGTGTGAATCTATGGGTCTCTGTGTGATGAGTCTATGGGTCTGTGTGAGTAGTCTATGGGTGTCTGTGTGATGAGTCTATGGGTCTCTGTGTGAGTAGTCTATGGATCTATGGGTCTCTGTGTGATGAGTCTATGGGTCTCTGCGTGATGAGTCTATGGGTCTCTGCGTGGGGCAGTGCCAATCCTCACCGATGACAGAGAGGCTGACCCTCCCCTCGTAGTTGCCGTGGGGGAAGGTGGCCACGTGGCAGAGGAAGAGGCCCCCGTCGCCAGCCTGCACGTCCAGCAGCTCCAGCGAGACGTCGCCGGGATGCCCCCCAACGCGGAACCGCAGTCGGCCCGCGAGGGACGAGTTGGTGTACGCCGTGCCGTGCAGCGGGCTGAGCGCGGCCAAATTGGCCCCCGCCCAGACGTCGTCACGGGAGGCCTTCAGCCAGTTGGCCTGCACCACCACCACGGCCGCTCCCCACAGGACGCAGCGCAGCAGCGCCACCTTCTGGCCGACCACCGCCGTGACCTGGCCGTCCGTGTCGACACCCACACGAGGGGCTGGGTGGGAAGACCACGCAGAGACCCATAGACTACTCATAGAGACCCATAGACTACGCATAGAGACCCATAGACTACTCATAGAGACCCATAAACTACTCACACAGACACCCATAGACTACTCACAAAGATCCATAGACTACTCACACAAAGACCCATAGACTACTCACACAGAGACCCATAGACTACTCGCACAGAGACCCATAGACTACTCGCATAGAGACCCATAGACTACTCACACAGAGACCCATAGACTACTCACACAGAGACCCATAGACTTCTCACGCAGAGACCCAAGACTACTCACACAGAGACCCATAGACTACTCACATAGAGACCCAGAGACTTCTCACGCAGAGACCCAAAGACTACTCATAGAGACCCATAGACCACTCACACAGAGACCCATAGACTAGTCACACAGAGACCCATAGACTACTCATGCAGAGACCCATAGACTACTCACGCAGAGACCCATAGATTACTCACGCAGAGACCCATAGACTACTCATAGAGACCCATAGACTCCTCACACAGAGACCCATAGACTACTCATAGAGACCCATAGACTACTCACACAGAGACCCATAGACTACTCACGCAGAGACCCATAGACTACTCACGCAGAGACCCATAGATTACTCACGCAGAGACCCATAGACCACTCATAGGGATCCACAAGACTACTCACACAGAGACCCACTTCACACGCACAAAAATACCTCTCACTCATTCACTCAGCCACCCACTCACCCACGGTGCTGTGTGGTGGAGGGACGGAGACACACGACAGTGGAGACCACTCCCCTGCCTTCCACCGTGGCAAGTCGGCTACCATTCTCACGCGGACGCAGTACTCATCCTCCCGTCCCGGCAGAAGCATCATTTGGTGTTGGTACCGGCATCCGATGAAGCGCTCCTGGCAGTAAGCATCATCATCATCAGTAGTAGCAGCAGTAGTAGCAGCAACAGCATCATCATCAGTAGTAGTAGCATCATCAGTAGTAGTGTCATTGGTAGTATCATCATCATCAGTAGCAGCATCACCACCCACCCACCCAACCACACACATCTCCCGCCACAACCTCCCGACCCCCGTCACAACTCCGGCAACCTCTCACCGTGCGTCGAACGCCGCCTCTTGTCGAGATGTCAACCTGATGGTGGAACTCCACGTCGTGGGACACCAGCGTCCTCAACCCACGCCCAACGGAGACCAACAACGACAGCTTCCACACCTCCGGCTCTCCGTCAACCGCCGCCTCCAACTCCCCAGCCTCCCCAGGACCACCGTCGTCGAGGTTGTCGCCATCGACCTCGACGTCGTCGTCACGGCGGTCATCATCACCGCCGTCATGGCCATCGTCATCACCGCCGTCATCGTCATCACCGCCGTCACGGCCATCATCGTCGTCGTCACGGCCATCGTCATCACCGCCGTCACGGCCATCGTCATCACCGTCGTCACGGCCATCGTCATCACCGCCGTCACGGCCATCGTAATCACCGCCGTCACGGTCATCATCGTCGTCGTCATGGCCATCGTCATCACCGCCGTCACGGCCATCGTCATCACCGCCGTCACGGTCATCATCATCGTCGTCATGGCCATCGTCATCACCGCCGTCACGGCCATTGTCATCACCGCCGTCACGGCCATCATCGTCGCCGTCACGGCCATCGTCATCACCGCCGTCACGGCCATTGTCATCACCGCCGTCACGGCGGTCGTCATCGTCGTCGTCACGGACATCGTCATCGTCGTCGAAGTCGTCGCCATCGACCTCAACGTTATAGTCACGGCGGTCATCATCACCGCCGTCACGGACATCGTCATCGTCGTTGTCTTCATCGTCACCCACAACACCGCACTCCTCATCCTCCTCCTCCTCCTCACCACCACCATCGCCCTCCTCCTCCTTCCCCAGCGTCAGTTTGTCGAGCCTCAGGGTGAACGACGGAGCGCTGAGCACAGCTGAGACACGGGAGAGGGGGGGTCATGGCGAGGGATGTTTGTGTGATCTCCCCCTGTCCTACAGAGTGTGTGGAGTTTGTGTGATCTCCCCCTGTCCTACAGAGTGAGTGAGTGGAGTTTGTGTGATCTCCCCCTGTTCTACAGAGTGAGTGGAGTTTGTGTGATCTCCCCCTGTCCTACAGAGTGAGTGGAGTTTGTGTGATCTCCCCCTGTCCTACAGAGTGTGTGGAGTTTGTGTGATCTCCCCCTGTTCTACAGAGTGTGTGGAGTTTGTGTGATCTCCCCCTGTCCTACAGAGTGAGTGGAGTTTGTGTGATCTCCCCCTGTTCTACAGAGTGAGTGGAGTTTGTGTGATCTCCCCCTGTTCTACAGAGTGTGTGAGTGGAGTTTGTGTGATCTCCCCCTGTTCTACAGAGTGAGTGGAGTTTGTGTGATCTCCCCCTGTCCTACAGAGTGTGTGGAGTTTGTGTGATCTCCCCCTGTCCTACAGAGTGTGTGGAGTTTGTGTGATCTCCCCCTGTCCTACAGAGTGAGTGGAGTTTGTGTGATCTCCCCCTGTCCTACAGAGTGTGTGAGTGGAGTTTGTGTGATCTCCCCCTGTCCTACAGTGAGTGAGTGGAGTTTGTGTGATCTCCCCCTGTTCTACAGAGTGAGTGTGTGGAGTTTGTGTGATCTCCCCCTGTTTTACAGAGTGAGTGGAGTTTGTGTGATCTCCCCCTGTCCGACAGAGTGAGTGAGTGGAGTTTGTGTGATCTCCCCCTGTCCTACAGAGTGTGTGGAGTTTGTGTGATATCCCCCTGTACTACAGAGTGAGTTGAGTTTGTGTGATCTCCCCCTGTCCTACAGAGTGAGTGAGTGGAGTTTGTGTGATCTCCCCCTGTTCTACAGAGTGAGTGGAGTTTGTGTGATCTCCCCCTGTCCTACAGAGTGAGTGTGAGTGGAGTTTGTGTGATCTCCCCCTGTCCTACAGAGTGTGTGGAGTTTGTGTGATCTCCCCCTGTTCTACAGAGTGTGTGGAGTTTGTGTGATCTCCCCCTGTCCTACAGAGTGAGTGGAGTTTGTGTGATCTCCCCCTGTTCTACAGAGTGTGTGAGGGGAGTTTGTGTGATCTCCCCCTGTTCTACAGAGTGAGTGGAGTTTGTGTGATCTCCCCCTGTTCTACAGAGTGTGTGAGTGGAGTTTGTGTGATCTCCCCCTGTTCTACAGAGTGAGTGGAGTTTGTGTGATCTCCCCCTGTCCTACAGAGTGTGTGGAGTTTGTGTGATCTCCCCCTGTCCTACAGAGTGAGTGGAGTTTGTGTGATCTCCCCCTGTCCTACAGAGTGTGTGAGTGGAGTTTGTGTGATCTCCCCCTGTCCTACAGTGAGTGAGTGGAGTTTGTGTGATCTCCCCCTGTTCTACAGAGTGAGTGTGTGGAGTTTGTGTGATCTCCCCCTGTTTTACAGAGTGAGTGGAGTTTGTGTGATCTCCCCCTGTCCTACAGAGTGAGTGAGTGGAGTTTGTGTGATCTAGCCCTGTCCTACAGAGTGTGTGGAGTTTGTGTCATATCCCCCTGTACTACAGAGTGAGTTGAGTTTGTGTGATCTCCCCCTGTCCTACAGAGTGAGTGAGTGGAGTTTGTGTGATCTCCCCCTGTCCTACAGAGCGTGTGGAGTTTGTGTGATCTCCCCCTGTCCTACAGAATGTGGGGAGTTTGTGTGATCTCCCCCTGTCCTACAGAGTGAGTGGAGTTTGTGTGATCTCCCCCTGTCCTACAGAGTGTGTGAGTGGAGTTTGTGTGATCTCCCCCTGTTCTACAGAGTGAGTGGAGTTTGTGTGATCTCCCCCTGTCCTACAGAGTGAGTGGAGTTTGTGTGATCTCCCCCTGTCCTACAGAGTGTGTGAGTGGAGTTTGTGTGATCTCCCCCTGTTCTACAGAGTGTGTGAGTGGAGTTTGTGTGATCTCCCCCTGTTCTACAGAGTGAGTGGAGTTTGTGTGATCTCCCCCTGTCCTACAGAGTGTGTGGAGTTTGTGTGATCTCCCCCTGTCCTACAGAGTGAGTGGAGTTTGTGTGATCTCCCCCTGTCCTACAGAGTGTGTTAGTGGAGTTTGTGTGATCTCCCCCTGTCCTACAGTGAGTGAGTGGAGTTTGTGTGATCTCCCCCTGTTCTACAGAGTGAGTGTGTGGAGTTTGTGTGATCTCCCCCTGTTTTACAGAGTGAGTGGAGTTTGTGTGATCTCCCCCTGTCCTACAGAGTGAGTGAGTGGAGTTTGTGTGATCTCCCCCTGTCCTACAGAGTGTGTAGAGTTTGTGTGATATCCCCCTGCACTACAGAGTGAGTTGAGTTTGTGTGATCTCCCCCTGTCCTACAGAGTGAGTGAGTGGAGTTTGTGTGATCTCCCCCTGTTCTACAGAGTGAGTGGAGTTTGTGTGATCTCCCCCTGTCCTACAGAGTGAGTGTGAGTGGAGTTTGTGTGATCTCCCCCTGTCCTACAGAGTGTGTGGAGTTTGTGTGATCTCCCCCTGTTCTACAGAGTGTGTGGAGTTTGTGTGATCTCCCCCTGTCCTACAGAGTGAGTGGAGTTTGTGTGATCTCCCCCTGTTCTACAGAGTGTGTGAGGGGAGTTTGTGTGATCTCCCCCTGTTCTACAGAGTGTGTGAGTGGAGTTTGTGTGATCTCCCCCTGTTCTACAGAGTGAGTGGAGTTTGTGTGATCTCCCCCTGTCCTACAGAGTGTGTGGAGTTTGTGTGATCTCCCCCTGTCCTACAGAGTGAGTGGAGTTTGTGTGATCTCCCCCTGTTCTACAGAGTGTGTGAGTGGAGTTTGTGTGATCTCCCCCTGTCCTACAGTGAGTGAGTGGAGTTTGTGTGATCTCCCCCTGTTCTACAGAGTGAGTGTGTGGAGTTTGTGTGATCTCCCCCTGTTTTACAGAGTGAGTGGAGTTTGTGTGATCTCCCCCTGTCCTACAGAGTGAGTGAGTGGAGTTTGTGTGATCTCCCCCTGTCCTACAGAGTGTGTGGAGTTTGTGTCATATCCCCCTGTACTACAGAGTGAGTTGAGTTTGTGTGATCTCCCCCTGTCCTACAGAGTGAGTGAGTGGAGTTTGTGTGATCTCCCCCTGTCCTACAGAGCGTGTGGAGTTTGTGTGATCTTCCCCTGTCCTACAGAATGTGGGGAGTTTGTGTGATCTCCCCCTGTCCTACAGAGTGAGTGGAGTTTGTGTGATCTCCCCCTGTCCTACAGAGTGTGTGAGTGGAGTTTGTGTGATCTCCCCCTGTTCTACAGAGTGAGTGGAGTTTGTGTGATCTCCCCCTGTCCTACAGAGTGAGTGGAGTTTGTGTGATCTCCCCCTGTCCTACAGAGTGTGTGAGTGGAGTTTGTGTGATCTCCCCCTGTTCTACAGAGTGAGTGGAGTTTGTGTGATCTCCCCCTGTCCTACAGAGTGAGTGGAGTTTGTGTGATCTCCCCCTGTCCTACAGAGTGAGTGGAGTTTGTGTGATCTCCCCCTGTCCTACAGAGTGAGTGGAGTTTGTGTGATCTCCCCCTGTTCTACAGAGTGAGTGTGTGGAGTTTGTGTGATCTCCCCCTGTTTTACAGAGTGAGTGGAGTTTGTGTGATCTCCCCCTGTCCTACAGAGTGAGTGAGTGGAGTTTGTGTGATCTCCCCCTGTCCTACAGAGTGAGTGAGTGGAGTTTGTGTGATCTCCCCCTGTCCTACAGAGTGAGTGAGTGGAGTTTGTGTGATCTCCCCCTGTCCTACAGAGTGAGTGGAGTTTGTGTGATCTCCTCCTGTTCTACAGAGTGAGTGGAGTTTGTGTGATCTCCACCCTGTCCTACAGAGTGAGTGAGTGGAGTTTGTGTGATCTCCCCCTGTCCTACAGAGTGTGTGGAGTTTGTGTGATCTCCCCCTGTTCTACAGAGTGTGGGGAGTTTGTGTGATCTCCCCCTGTCCTACAGAGTGAGTGGAGTTTGTGTGATCTCCCCCTGTCCTACAGAGTGTGTGAGTGGAGTTTGTGTGATCTCCCCCTGTCCTACAGAGTGTGTGAGTGGAGTTTGTGTGATCTCCCCCTGTTCTACAGAGTGAGTGGAGTTTGTGTGATCTCCCCCTGTCCTACAGAGTGAGTGGAGTTTGTGTGATCTCCCCCTGTCCTACAGAGTGAGTGGAGTTTGTGTGATCTCCCCCTGTCCTACAGAGTGAGTGGAGTTTGTGTGATCTCCCCCTGTTCTACAGAGTGAGTGTGTGGAGTTTGTGTGATCTCCCCCTGTTTTACAGAGTGAGTGGAGTTTGTGTGATCTCCCACTGTCCTACAGAGTGAGTGAGTGGAGTTTGTGTGATCTCCCCCTGTCCTACAGAGTGAGTGAGTGGAGTTTGTGTGATCTCCCCCTGTCCTACAGAGTGAGTGGAGTTTGTGTGATCTCCCCCTGTCCTACAGAGTGAGTGGAGTTTGTGTGATCTCCTCCTGTTCTACAGAGTGAGTGGAGTTTGTGTGATCTCCCCCTGTCCTACAGAGTGAGTGAGTGGAGTTTGTGTGATCTCCCCCTGTCCTACAGAGTGAGTGGAGTTTGTGTGATCTCCCCCTGTTCTACAGTGAGTGAGTGGAGTTTGTATGATCTCCTCCTGTCCTACAGAGTGAGTAGAGTTTGTGTGATCTCTCCCTGTTCTACAGAAGGAGTGTGTGGAGTTTGTGTGATCTCCCCCTGTTTTACAGAGTGAGTGGAGTTTGTATGATCTCCCCCTGTACTACAGAGTGAATGAGTGGAGTTTGTGTGATCTCCCCCTGTACTACAGAGTGAGTGAGTGGAGTTTGTGTGATCTCTCCCTGTCCTACAGAGTGAGTGGAGTTTGTGTGATCTCCCCCTGTCCGACAGAGTGTGTGAGTGGAGTTTGTTTGATCTCCCCCTGTCCTACAGAGTGAATGAGTGGAGCTTGTGTGATCTCCCCTTGTCCTACAGAGTGAGTGGAGTTTGTGTGATCTCCCCCTGTCCTACAGAGTGAGTGAGTGAGTGGAGTTTGTGTGATCTCCCCCTGTCCTACAGAGTGAGTGGAGTTTGTGTGATCTCCCCCTGTCCTACAGAGTGAGTGGAGTTTGTGTGATCTCCCCCTGTTCTACAGAGTGAGTGGAGTTTGTGTGATCTCCCCCTGTTCTACAGAGTGAGTGGAGTTTGTGTGAGCTCCCCCTGTTCCACAGAGTGAGTGTGAGTGGAGTTTGTGTGATCTCCCCCTGTCCTACAGAGTGTGTGATTGGAGTTTTTATGATCTCCCCCTGTCCTACAGTGTGAGTGAGTGGAGTTTGTGTGATCTCCCCCTGTTCTACAGAGTGAGTGGAGTTTGTGTGATCTCCCCCTGTTCTACAGAGTGAGTGGAGTTTGTGTGATCTCCCCTTGTTCCACAGAGTGAGTGTGAGTGGAGTTTGTGTGATCTCCCTCTGTCCTACAGAGTGTGTGAGTGGAGTTTGTGTGATCTCCCCCTCTTCTACAGAGTGACTGGAGTTTGTGTGATCTCCCCCTGTACTACAGAGTGAGTGGAGTTTGTATGATCTCCCCCTGTTCTACAGATTGAGTTAGTGGAGTTTGTGTGATCTCCCCCTGTTCTACAGAGTGAGTGGAGTTTGTGTGATCTCCCCCTGTTCTACAGAGTGAGTGGAGTTTGTGTGATCTCCCCCTGTCCTACAGAGTGAGTGAGTGGAGTTTGTGTGATCTCTCCCTGTTCTACAGTGAGTGAGTGGAGTTTGTATGATCTGCCCCTGTTCTACAGAGTGTGTGAGTGGAGTTTGTATGATCTCCCCCTGTCCTACAGAGTGAGTGGAGTTTGTATGATCTCCCCCTGTCCTACAGAGTGAGTGGAGTTTGTGTGATCTCCCCCTGTTCTACAGAGTGAGTGTGTGGAGGTTGTGTGATCTCCCCCTGTTTTACAGAGTGGAGTTTGTATGATCTCCCCCTGTCCTACAGAGTGAGTGAGTGGAGTTTGTGTGATCTCCCCCTGTTCTACAGAGTGAGTGAGTGGAGTTCGTGTGATCTCTCCCTGTTCTACAGAGTGAGTGGAGTTTGTGTGATCTCCCCCTGTCCTACAGAGTGAGAGAGTGAGTGGAGTTTGTGTGATCTCCCCCTGTTCTACAGAGTGAGTGAGTGGAGTTTGTGTGATCTCCCCCTGTCCTACAGAGTGAGTGGAGTTTGTGTGATCTCCCCCTGTCCTACACAGCAAGTGAGTTGAGTTTGTGTGATCTCCCCCTGTCCTACAGAGTGAGTGGAGTTTGTGTGATCTCCCCCTGTCCTACAGAGTGAGTGAGTGAGTTGAGTTTGTATGATCTCCCCCTGTCCTACAGAGTGAGTGGAGTTAGTATAATCTCCCCCTGTCCTACAGAGTGAGTGGAGTTTGTGTGATCTCCCCCTGTTCCACAGAGTGAGTGTGAGTGGAGTTTGTGTGATCTCCCCCTGTCCTACAGAGTGTGTGATTGGAGTTTTTATGATCTCCCCCTGTCCTACAGTGTGAGTGAGTGGAGTTTGTGTGATCTCCCCCTGTTCTACAGAGTGAGTGGAGTTTGTGTAATCTCCCCCTGTTCTACAGAGTGAGTGGAGTTTGTGTGATCTCCCCTTGTTCCACAGAGTGAGTGTGAGTGGAGTTTGTGTGATCTCCCTCTGTCCTACAGAGTGTGTGAGTGGAGTTTGTGTGATCTCCCCCTGTTCTACAGAGTGACTGGAGTTTGTGTGATCTCCCCCTGTACTACAGAGTGAGTGGAGTTTGTATGATCTCCCCCTGTTCTACAGATTGAGTGAGTGGAGTTTGTGTGATCTCCCCCTGTTCTACAGAGTGAGTGGAGTTTGTGTGATCTCCCCCTGTTCTACAGAGTGAGTGGAGTTTGTGTGATCTCCCCCTGTCCTACAGAGTGAGTGAGTGGAGTTTGTGTGATCTCTCCCTGTTCTACAGTGAGTGAGTGGAGTTTGTATGATCTGCCCCTGTTCTACAGAGTGTGTGAGTGGAGTTTGTATGTTCTCCCCCTGTCCTACAGAGTGAGTGGAGTTTGTATGATCTCCCCCTGTCCTACAGAGTGAGTGGAGTTTGTGTGATCTCCCCCTGTTCTACAGAGTGAGTGTGTGGAGTTTGTGTGATCTCCCCTTGTTTTACAGAGTGGAGTTTGTATGATCTCCCCCTGTCCTACAGAGTGAGTGAGTGGAGTTTGTGTGATCTCCCCCTGTTCTACAGAGTGAGTGAGTGGAGTTTGTGTGATCTCCCCTGTTCTACAGTGTGAGTGGAGTTTGTGTGATCTCCCCCTGTCCTACACAGCAAGTGAGTTGAGTTTGTGTGATCTCCCCCTGTCCTACAGAGTGTGTGAGTGGAGTTTGTGTGATCTCCCCCTGTTCTACAGAGTGAGTGGAGTTTGTGTGATCTCCCCCTGTCCTACAGAGTGAGTGGAGTTTGTGTGATCTCCCCCTGTCCTACAGAGTGAGTGGAGTTTGTGTGATCTCCCCCTGTCCTACAGAGTGAGTGGAGTTTGTGTGATCTCCCCCTGTTCTACAGAGTGAGTGTGTGGAGTTTGTGTGATCTCCCCCTGTTTTACAGAGTGAGTGGAGTTTGTGTGATCTCCCCCTGTCCTACAGAGTGAGTGAGTGGAGTTTGTGTGATCTCCCCCTGTCCTACAGAGTGAGTGAGTGGAGTTTGTGTGATCTCCCCCTGTCCTACAGAGTGAGTGGAGTTTGTGTGATCTCCCCCTGTCATACAGAGTGAGTGGAGTTTGTGTGATCTCCTCCTGTTCTACAGAGTGAGTGGAGTTTGTGTGATCTCCCCCTGTCCTACAGAGTGAGTGAGTGGAGTTTGTGTGATCTCCCCCTGTCCTACAGAGTGAGTGGAGTTTGTGTGATCTCCCCCTGTTCTACAGTGAGTGAGTGGAGTTTGTATGATCTCCCCCTGTCCTACAGAGTGAGTAGAGTTTGTGTGATCTCTCCCTGTTCTACAGAAGGAGTGTGTGGAGTTTGTGTGATCTCCCCCTGTTTTACAGAGTGAGTGGAGTTTGTATGATCTCCCCCTGTCCTACAGAGTGAATGAGTGGAGTTTGTGTGATCTCCCCCTGTACTACAGAGTGAGTGAGTGGAGTTTGTGTGATCTCTCCCTATCCTACAGAGTGAGTGGAGTTTGTGTGATCTCCCCCTGTCCGACAGAGTGTGTGAGTGGAGTTTGTTTGATCTCCCCCTGTCCTACAGAGTGAATGAGTGGAGCTTGTGTGATCTCCCCTTGTCCTACAGAGTGAGTGGAGTTTGTGTGATCTCCCCCTGTCCTACAGAGTGAGTGAGTGAGTGGAGTTTGTGTGATCTCCCCCTGTCCTACAGAGTGAGTGGAGTTTGTGTGATCTCCCCCTGTCCTACAGAGTGAGTGGAGTTTGTGTGATCTCCCCCTGTTCTACAGAGTGTGTGAGTGGAGTTTGTGTGATCTCCCCCTGTTCTACAGAGTGAGTGGAGTTTGTGTGATCTCCCCCTGTCCTACAGAGTGTGTGGAGTTTGTGTGATCTCCCCCTGTCCTACAGAGTGAGTGGAGTTTGTGTGATCTCCCCCTGTCCTACAGAGTGTGTGGAGTTTGTGTGATCTCCCCCTGTCCTACAGAGTGAGTGGAGTTTGTGTGATCTCCCCATGTTCTACAGAGTGAGTGTGTGGAGTTTGTGTGATCTCCCCTTGTTTTACAGAGTGGAGTTTGTATGATCTCCCCCTGTCCTACAGAGTGAGTGAGTGGAGTTTGTGTGATCTCCCCCTGTTCTACAGAGTGAGTGAGTGGAGTTTGTGTGATCTCCCCTGTTCTACAGTGTGAGTGGAGTTTGTGTGATCTCCCCCTGTCCTACACAGCAAGTGAGTGGAGTTTGTGTGATCTCCCCCTGTTCTACAGAGTGAGTGGAGTTTGTGTGATCTCCCCCTGTCCTACAGAGTGAGTGAGTGAGTGGAGTTTGTGTGATCTCCCCCTGTCCTACAGAGTGAGTGGAGTTTGTGTGATCTCCCCCTGTCCTACAGAGTGAGTGGAGTTTGTGTGATCTCCCCCTGTTCTACAGAGTGTGTGAGTGGAGTTTGTGTGATCTCCCCCTGTTCTACAGAGTGAGTGGAGTTTGTGTGATCTCCCCCTGTCCTACAGAGTGTGTGGAGTTTGTGTGATCTCCCCCTGTCCTACAGAGTGAGTGGAGTTTGTGTGATCTCCCCCTGTCCTACAGAGTGTGTGGAGTTTGTGTGATCTCCCCCTGTCCTACAGAGTGAGTGGAGTTTGTGTGATCTCCCCATGTTCTACAGAGTGAGTGTGTGGAGTTTGTGTGATCTCCCCTTGTTTTACAGAGTGGAGTTTGTATGATCTCCCCCTGTCCTACAGAGTGAGTGAGTGGAGTTTGTGTGATCTCCCCCTGTTCTACAGAGTGAGTGAGTGGAGTTTGTGTGATCTCCCCTGTTCTACAGTGTGAGTGGAGTTTGTGTGATCTCCCCCTGTCCTACACAGCAAGTGAGTGGAGTTTGTGTGATCTCCCCCTGTTCTACAGAGTGAGTGGAGTTTGTGTGATCTCCCCCTGTCCTACAGAGTGAGTGGAGTTTGTGTGATCTCCCCCTGTCCTACAGAGTGAGTGGAGTTTGTGTGATCTCCCCCTGTCCTACAGAGTTGAGTGGAGTTTGTGTGATCTCCCCCTGTTCTACAGAGTGAGTGTGTGGAGTTTGTGTGATCTCCCCCTGTTTTACAGAGTGAGTGGCGTTTGTGTGATCTCCCCCTGTCCTACAGAGTGAGTGAGTGGAGTTTGTGTGATCTCCCCCTGTCCTACAGAGTGAGTGAGTGGAGTTTGTGTGATCTCCCCCTGTCCTACAGAGTGAGTGGAGTTTGTGTGATCTCCCCCTGTCATACAGAGTGAGTGGAGTTTGTGTGATCTCCTCCTGTTCTACAGAGTGAGTGGAGTTTGTGTGATCTCCCCCTGTCCTACAGAGTGAGTGAGTGGAGTTTGTGTGATCTCCCCCTGTCCTACAGAGTGAGTGGAGTTTGTGTGATCTCCCCCTGTTCTACAGTGAGTGAGTGGAGTTTGTATGATCTCCCCCTGTCCTACAGAGTGAGTAGAGTTTGTGTGATCTCTCCCTGTTCTACAGAAGGAGTGTGTGGAGTTTGTGTGATCTCCCCCTGTTTTACAGAGTGAGTGGAGTTTGTATGATCTCCCCCTGTCCTACAGAGTGAATGAGTGGAGTTTGTGTGATCTCCCCCTGTTCTACAGCTCCCCCTGTTCCACAAACTCACTCACTCTGTAGAACAGGGGGAGATCACACAAACTCCACTCACTCACTCTGTAGGACAGGGGGAGATCATACAAACTCCACTCTGTAAAACAAGGGGAGATCACACAAACTCCACACACTCACTCTGTAGAACAGGGGGAGATCACACAAACTCCACTCACTCTGTAGGACAGGGGGAGATCATACAAACTCCACTCACTCTGTAGGACAGGGGGAGAACATACAAACTCCACTCACACACTCTGTAGAACAGGGGCAGATCATACAAACTCCACTCACTCACTGTAGAACAGGGAGAGATCACACAAACTCCACTCACTCACTCTGTAGGACAGGGGGAGATCACACAAACTCCACTCACTCTGTAGAACAGGGGGAGATCACACAAACTCCACTCACTCTGTAGAACAGGGGGAGATCACACAAACTCCACTCACTCAATCTGTAGAACAGGGGGAGATCATACAAACTCCACTCACTCTGTAGTACAGGGGGAGATCACACAAACTCCAGTCACTCTGTAGAACAGGGGGAGATCACACAAACTCCACTCACACACTCTGTAGGACAGAGGGAGATCACACAAACTCCACTCACACTCACTCTGTGGAACAAGGGGAGATCACACAAACTCCACTCACTCTGTAGAACAGGGGGAGATCACACAAACTCCACTCACTCTGTAGAACAGGGGGAGATCACACAAACTCCACTCACTCACACTGTAGGACAGGGGGAGATCATAAAAACTCCAATCACACACTCTGTAGGACAGGGGGAGATCACACAAACTCCACTCACTCACTCTGTAGGACAGGGGGAGATCACACAAACTCCACTCACTCTGTAGGACAGGGGGAGATCATACTAACTCCACTCACTCTGTAGGACAGGGGGAGATCACACAAACTCCACTCACTCAATCTGTAGGACAGGGGGAGATCACACAAACTCCACTAACTCTGTAGAACAGGGGGAGATCACACAAACTCCACTCACTCTGTAGAACAGGGGGAGATCACACAAACTCCACTCACTCTGTAGGACAGGGGGAGATCACACAAACTCCACTCACTCTGTAGGACAGGGGGAGATCACACAAACTCCACTCACTCACTCACTCTGTAGGACAGGGGGAGATCACACAAACTCCACTCACTCTGTAGGACAAGGGGAGATCACACAAGCTCCACTCATTCACTCTGTAGGACAGGGGGAGATCAAACAAACTCCACTCACACACTCTGTCGGACAGGGGGAGATCACACAAACTCCACTCACTCTGTAGGACAGGGAGAGATCACACAAACTCCACTCACTCACTCTGTAGTACAGGGGGAGATCACACAAACTCCACTCATTCACTCTGTAGGACAGGGGGAGATCATACAAACTCCACTCACTCTGTAAAACAGGGGGAGATCACACAAACTCCACACACTCCTTCTGTAGAACAGGGAGAGATCACACAAACTCTACTCACTCTGTAGGACAGGGGGAGATCATACAAACTCCACTCACTCACTGTAGAACAGGGGGAGATCACACAAACTCCACTCACTCTGTAGGACAGGGGGAGATCACACAAACTCCACTCACTCACTCTGTAGGACAGGGGGAGATCACACAAACTCCACTCACTCTGTAGAACAGGAGGAGATCACACAAACTCCACTCACTCTGTATGACAGGGGGAGATCACACAAACTCCACTCACTTCTGTAGGACAGGGGGAGATCACACAAACTCCACTCACTCACTCTGTAGGACAGGGGGAGATCACACAAACTCCACTCACTCACTCTGTAGGACAGGGGGAGATCACACAAACTCCACTCACTCTGTAAAACAGGGGGAGATCACACAAACTCCACACACTCACTCTGTAGAACAGGGGGAGATCACACAAACTCCACTCACTCTGTAGGACAGGGGGAGATCACACAAACTCCACTCACTCTGTAGGACAGGGGGAGATCACACAAACTCCACTCACTCTGTAGGACAGGGGGAGATCACACAAACTCCACTCACTCTGTAGAACAGGGGGAGATCACACAAACTCCACTCACACACTCTGTAGGACAGGGGGAGATCACACAAACTCAACTCACTTGCTGTGTAGGACAGGGGGAGATCACACAAACTCCACTCACACTGTAGAACAGGGGAGATCACACAAACTCCACTCACTCACTCTGTAGAACAGGGGGAGATCACACAAACTCCACTCACTCACTCTGTAGGACAGGGGGAGATCATACAAACTCCACTCTGTAAAACAAGGGGAGATCACACAAACTCCACACACTCACTCTGTAGAACAGGGGGAGATCACACAAACTCCACTCACTCTGTAGGACAGGGGGAGATCACACAAACTCCACACACTCTGTAGGACAGGGGGAGATCACACAAACTCCACTCACTCTGTAGGACAGGGGGAGATCACACAAACTCCACACACTCTGTCGGACAGGGGGAGATCACACAAACTCCACTCACTCTGTAGAACAGGGGGAGATCACACAAACTCCACTCACTCTGTAGAACAGGGGGAGATCACACAAACTCCACTCACTCTGTAGGACAGGGGGAGATCACACAAACTCCACTCACTCACTCACTCTGTAGGACAGGGGGAGATCACACACACTCCACTCACTCTGTAGGACAAGGGGAGATCACACAAGCTCCACTCATTCACTCTGTAGGACAGGGGGAGATCAAACAAACTCCACTCACACACTCTGTCGGACAGGGGGAGATCACACAAACTCCACTCACTCTGTAGGACAGGGAGAGATCACACAAACTCCACTCACTCACTCTGTAGTACAGGGGGAGATCACACAAACTCCACTCATTCACTCTGTAGGACAGGGGGAGATCATACAAACTCCACTCACTCTGTAAAACAGGGGGAGATCACACAAACTCCACACACTCCTTCTGTAGAACAGGGAGAGATCACACAAACTCTACTCACTCTGTAGGACAGGGGGAGATCATACAAACTCCACTCACTCACTGTAGAACAGGGGGAGATCACACAAACTCCACTCACTCTGTAGGACAGGGGGAGATCACACAAACTCCACTCACTCACTCTGTAGGACAGGGGGAGATCACACAAACTCCACTCACTCTGTAGAACAGGAGGAGATCACACAAACTCCACTCACTCTGTAGGACAGGGGGAGATCACACAAACTCCACTCACTCTGTAGGACAGGGGGAGATCACACAAACTCCACTCACTCACTCTGTAGGACAGGGGGAGATCACACAAACTCCACTCACTCACTCTGTAGGACAGGGGGAGATCACACAAACTCCACTCACTCTGTAAAACAGGGGGAGATCACACAAACTCCACACACTCACTCTGTAGAACAGGGGGAGATCACACAAACTCCACTCACTCTGTAGGACAGGGGGAGATCACACAAACTCCACTCACTCTGTAGGACAGGGGGAGATCACACAAACTCCACTCACTCTGTAGGACAGGGGGAGATCACACAAACTCCACTCACTCTGTAGAACAGGGGGAGATCACACAAACTCCACTCACACACTCTGTAGGACAGGGGGAGATCACACAAACTCAACTCACTTGCTGTGTAGGACAGGGGGAGATCACACAAACTCCACTCACACTGTAGAACAGGGGAGATCACACAAACTCTACTCACTCACTCTGTAGAACAGGGGGAGATCACACAAACTCCACTCACTCACTCTGTAGGACAGGGGGAGATCATACAAACTCCACTCTGTAAAACAAGGGGAGATCACACAAACTCCACACACTCACTCTGTAGAACAGGGGGAGATCACACACACTCCACTCACTCTGTAGGACAGGGGGAGATCATACAAACTCCACTCACTCTGTAGGACAGGGGGAGAACATACAAACTCCACTCACACACTCTGTAGAACAGGGGCAGATCATACAAACTCCACTCACTCACTGTAGAACAGGGAGAGATCACACAAACTCCACTCACTCACTCTGTAGGACAGGGGGAGATCACACAAACTCCACTCACTCTGTAGAACAGGGGGAGATCACACAAACTCCACTCACTCTGTAGAACAGGGGGAGATCACACAAACTCCACTCACTCAATCTGTAGAACAGGGGGAGATCATACAAACTCCACTCACTCTGTAGTACAGGGGGAGATCACACAAACTCCAGTCACTCTGTAGAACAGGGGGAGATCACACAAACTCCACTCACACACTCTGTAGGACAGAGGGAGATCACACAAACTCCACTCACACTCACTCTGTGGAACAAGGGGAGATCACACAAACTCCACTCACTCTGTAGAACAGGGGGAGATCACACAAACTCCACTCACTCTGTAGAACAGGGGGAGATCACACAAACTCCACACACTCACACTGTAGGACAGGGGGAGATCATAAAAACTCCAATCACACACTCTGTAGGACAGGGGGAGATCACACAAACTCCACTCACACTCACTCTGTGGAACAGGGGGAGATCACACAAACTCCACTCACTCTGTAGGACAGGGGGAGATCATACTAACTCCACTCACTCTGTAGGACAGGGGGAGATCATACAAACTCAACTCACTCACTCACTCTGTAGGACAGGGGGAGATCACACAAACTCCACTCACTCTGTAGGACAGGGGGAGATCACACAAACTCAACTCACTTGCTGTGTAGGACAGGGGGAGATCACACAAACTCCACTCACTCTGTAGGACAGGGGGAGATCACACAAACTCCACTCACTCACTCTGTAGAACAGGGGGAGATCACCCAACTCCACTCACTCACTCACTCTGTAGGACAGGGGGAGATCACACAAACTCCACTCACTCTGTAGAACAGGGAGAGATCACACGAACTCCACTCACTCATTCTGTAGAACAGGGGGAGATCACACAAACTCCACTCACTCACTCTGTAGGACAGGGGGAGATCATACAAACTCCACTCTGTAAAACAGGGGGAGATCACACAACCTCCACACACTCACTCTGTAGAACAGGGGGAGATCACACAAACTCCACTCACTCTGTAGGACAGGGGGAGATCATACAAACTCCACTCACTCTGTAGGACAGGGGGAGATCATACAAACTCCACTCACACACTCTGTAGAACAGGGGCAGATCATACAAACTCCACTCACTCACTGTAGAACAGGGAGAGATCACACAAACTCCACTCACTCACTCTGTAGGACAGGGGGAGATCACACAAACTCCACTCACTCTGTAGAACAGGGGGAGATCACACAAACTCCACTCACTCTGTAGAACAGGGGGAGATCACACAAACTCCACTCACTCAATCTGTAGAACAGGGGGAGATCATAAAAACTCCACTCACTCTGTAGTAAAGGGGGAGATCACACAAACTCCAGTCACTCTGTAGAAGAGGGGGAGATCACACAAACTCCACTCACACACTCTGTAGGACAGAGGGAGATCACACAAACTCCACTCACACTCACTCTGTGGAACAAGGGGAGATCACACAAACTCCACTCACTCTGTAGAACAGGGGGAGATCACACAAACTCCACTCACTCTGTAGAACAGGGGGAGATCACACAAACTCCACTCACTCACACTGTAGGACAGGGGGAGATCATAAAAACTCCAATCACACACTCTGTAGGACAGGGGGAGATCACACAAACTCCACTCACACTCACTCTGTGGAACAGGGGGAGCTCACACAAACTCCACTCACTCTGTAGAACAGGGGGAGATCACACAAACTCCACTCACTCTGTAGAACAGGGGGAGATCACACAAACTCCACTCACTCTGTAGGACAGGGGGAGATCACACAAACTCCACTCACTCTGTAGGACAGGGGGAGATCACACAAACTCCACTCACTCACTCACTCTGTAGGACAGGGGGAGATCACACAAACTCCACTCACTCTGTAGGACAAGGGGAGATCACACAAGCTCCACTCATTCACTCTGTAGGACAGGGGGAGATCAAACAAACTCCACTCACACACTCTGTCGGACAGGGGGAGATCACACAAACTCCACTCACTCTGTAGGACAGGGAGAGATCACACAAACTCCACTCACTCACTCTGTAGTACAGGGGGAGATCACACAAACTCCACTCATTCACTCTGTAGTACAGGGGGAGATCATACAAACTCCACTCACTCTGTAAAACAGGGGGAGATCACACAAACTCCACACACTCCTTCTGTAGAACAGGGAGAGATCACACAAACTCTACTCACTCTGTAGGACAGGAGGAGATCATACAAACTCCACTCACTCACTGTAGAACAGGGGGAGATCACACAAACTCCACTCACTCTGTAGGACAGGGGGAGATCACACAAACTCCACTCACTCACTCTGTAGGACAGGGGGAGATCACACAAACTCCACTCACTCTGTAGAACAGGAGGAGATCACACAAACTCCACTCACTCTGTAGGACAGGGGGAGATCACACAAACTCCACTCACTCACTCTGTAGGACAGGGGGAGATCACACAAACTCCACTCATTCACTCTGTAGGACAGGGGGAGATCACACAAACTCCACTCACTCACTCTGTAGGACAGGGGGAGATCACACAAACTCCACTCACTCTGTAAAACAGGGGGAGATCACACAAACTCCACACACTCACTCTGTAGAACAGGGGGAGATCACACAAACTACACTCACTCTGTAGGACAGGGGGAGATCACACAAACTCCACTCACTCTGTAGGACAGGGGGAGATCACACAAACTCCACTCACTCTGTAGGACAGGGGGAGATCACACAAACTCCACTCACTCTGTAGAACAAGGGGAGATCACACAAACTCCACTCACACACTCTGTAGGACAGGGGGAGATCACACAAACTCCACTCACACACTCTGTAGGACAGGGGGAGATCACACAAACTCCACTCACTCTGTAGGACAGGGGGAGATCACACAAACTCCCCACACTCTGTAGAACAGGGGGAGATCACACAAACTCCACACACTCTGTAGGACAGGGGGAGATCACACAAACTCCACTCACTCACTCTGTAGGACAGGGAGGAGATCACACAAACTCCACTCACTCTGTAGAACAGGAGGAGATCACACAAACTCCACTCACTCTGTAGGACAGGGGGAGATCACACAAACTCCACTCACTCACTCTGTAGGACAGGGGGAGATCACACAAACTCCACTCACTCACTCTGTAGGACAGGGGGAGATCACACAAACTCCACTCACTCACTCTGTAGGACAGGGGGAGATCACACAAACTCCACTCACTCTGTAAAACAGGGGGAGATCACACAAACTCCACACACTCACTCTGTAGAACAGGGGGAGATCACACAAACTCCACTCACTCTGTAGGACAGGGGGAGATCACACAAACTCCACTCACTCTGTAGGACAGGGGGAGATCACACAAACTCCACTCACTCTGTAGGACAGGGGGAGATCACACAAACTCCACTCACTCTGTAGAACAGGGGGAGATCACACAAACTCCACTCACACACTCTGTAGGACAGTGGGAGATCACACAAACTCCACTCACTCTGTAGGACAGGGGGAGATCACACAAACTCCACTCACTCTGTAGAACAGGGGGAGATCACACAAACTCCACTCACACACTCTGTAGGACAGGGGGAGATCACACAAACTCCACTCACTCTGTAGGACAGGGGGAGATCACACAAACTCCCCACATTCTGTAGGACAGGGGGAGATCACACAAACTCCACACGCTCTGTAGGACAGGGGGAGATCACACAAACTCCACTCACTCACTCTGTAGGACAGGGGGAGATCACACAAACTCAACTCACTCTGTAGTACAGGGGGATATGACACAAACTCCACACACTCTGTAGGACAGGGGGAGATCACACAAACTCCACTCACTCACTCTGTAGGACAGGGGGAGATCACACAAACTCCACTCACTCTGTAAAACAGGGGGAGATCACACAAACTCCACACACTCACTCTGTAGAACAGGGGGAGATCACACAAACTCCACTCACTCACTGTAGGACAGGGGGAGATCACACAAACTCCACTCACACACTCTGTAGGACAGGGGGAGATCACACAAACTCCACTCACTCTGTAGGACAGGGGGAGATCACACAATATCCACACACTCTGTAGGACAGGGGGAGATCACACAAACTCCACTCACTCTGTAGAACAGGGGGAGATCACACAAACTCCACTCACACACTCTGTAGAACAGGGGGAGATCACACAAACTCCACTCACTCTGTAGAACAGGGGGAGATCACACAAACTCCCCTCACACACTCTGTAGAACAGGGGGAGATCACACAAACTCCACTCACTCTGTAGAACAAGGGGAGATCACACAAACTCCACTCACACACTCTGTAGGACAGGGGGAGATCACACAAACTCCACTCACACACTCTGTAGGACAGGGGGAGATCACACAAACTCCACTCACTCTGTAGGACAGGGGGAGATCACACAAACTCCCCACACTCTGTAGAACAGGGGGAGATCACACAAACTCCACACACTCTGTAGGACAGGGGGAGATCACACAAACTCCACTCACTCACTCTGTAGGACAGGGAGGAGATCACACAAACTCCACTCACTCTGTAGAACAGGAGGAGATCACACAAACTTCACTCACTCTGTAGGACAGGGGGAGATCACACAAACTCCACTCACTCACTCTGTAGGACAGGGGGAGATCACACAAACTCCACTCACTCACTCTGTCGGACAGGGGGAGATCACACAAACTCCACTCACTCACTCTGTAGGACAGGGGGAGATCACACAAACTCCACTCACTCTGTAGAACAGGGGGAGATCACACAAACTCCACTCACACACTCTGTAGGACAGGGGGAGATCACACAAACTCCACTCACTCTGTAGGACAGGGGGAGATCACACAAACTCCCCACATTCTGTAGGACAGGGGGAGATCACACAAACTCCACACGCTCTGTAGGACAGGGGGAGATCACACAAACTCCACTCACTCACTCTGTAGGACAGGGGGAGATCACACAAACTCAACTCACTCTGTAGTACAGGGGGATATGACACAAACTCCACACACTCTGTAGGACAGGGGGAGATCACACAAACTCCACTCACTCACTCTGTAGGACAGGGGGAGATCACACAAACTCCACTCACTCTGTAAAACAGGGGGAGATCACACAAACTCCACACACTCACTCTGTAGAACAGGGGGAGATCACACAAACTCCACTCACTCACTGTAGGACAGGGGGAGATCACACAAACTCCACTCACACACTCTGTAGGACAGGGGGAGATCACACAAACTCCACTCACTCTGTAGGACAGGGGGAGATCACACAATATCCACACACTCTGTAGGACAGGGGGAGATCACACAAACTCCACTCACTCTGTAGAACAGGGGGAGATCACACAAACTCCACTCACACACTCTGTAGAACAGGGGGAGATCACACAAACTCCACTCACTCTGTAGAACAGGGGGAGATCACACAAACTCCCCTCACACACTCTGTAGAACAGGGGGAGATCACACAAACTCCACTCACTCTGTAGAACAAGGGGAGATCACACAAACTCCACTCACACACTCTGTAGGACAGGGGGAGATCACACAAACTCCACTCACACACTCTGTAGGACAGGGGGAGATCACACAAACTCCACTCACTCTGTAGGACAGGGGGAGATCACACAAACTCCCCACACTCTGTAGAACAGGGGGAGATCACACAAACTCCACACACTCTGTAGGACAGGGGGAGATCACACAAACTCCACTCACTCACTCTGTAGGACAGGGAGGAGATCACACAAACTCCACTCACTCTGTAGAACAGGAGGAGATCACACAAACTTCACTCACTCTGTAGGACAGGGGGAGATCACACAAACTCCACTCACTCACTCTGTAGGACAGGGGGAGATCACACAAACTCCACTCACTCACTCTGTCGGACAGGGGGAGATCACACAAACTCCACTCACTCACTCTGTAGGACAGGGGGAGATCACACAAACTCCACTCACTCTGTAAAACAGGGGGAGATCACACAAACTCCACACACTCACTCTGTAGAACAGGGGGAGATCACACAAACTCCACTCACTCTGTAGGACAGGGGGAGATCACACAAACTCCACTCACTCTGTAGGACAGGGGGAGATCACACAAACTCCACTCACTCTGTAGGACAGGGGGAGATCACACAAACTCCACTCACTCTGTAGAACAGGGGGAGATCACACAAACTCCACTCACACACTCTGTAGGACAGGGGGAGATCACACAAACTCCACTCACTCTGTAGGACAGGGGGAGATCACACAAACTCCACTCACTCTGTAGAACAGGGGGAGATCACACAAACTCCACTCACACACTCTGTAGGACAGGGGGAGATCACACAAACTCCACTCACTCTGTAGGACAGGGGGAGATCACACAAACTCCCCACATTCTGTAGGACAGGGGGAGATCACACAAACTCCACACGCTCTGTAGGACAGGGGGAGATCACACAAACTCCACTCACTCACTCTGTAGGACAGGGGGAGATCACACAAACTCAACTCACTCTGTAGTACAGGGGGATATGACACAAACTCCACACACTCTGTAGGACAGGGGGAGATCACACAAACTCCACTCACTCACTCTGTAGGACAGGGGGAGATCACACAAACTCCACTCACTCTGTAAAACAGGGGGAGATCACACAAACTCCACACACTCACTCTGTAGAACAGGGGGAGATCACACAAACTCCACTCACTCACTGTAGGACAGGGGGAGATCACACAAACTCCACTCACACACTCTGTAGGACAGGGGGAGATCACACAAACTCCACTCACTCTGTAGGACAGGGGGAGATCACACAAACTCCACACACTCTGTAGGACAGGGGGAGATCACACAAACTCCACTCACTCTGTAGAACAGGGGGAGATCACACAAACTCCACTCACACACTCTGTAGAACAGGGGGAGATCACACAAACTCCACTCACTCTGTAGAACAGGGGGAGATCACACAAACTCCCCTCACACACTCTGTAGAACAGGGGGAGATCACACAAACTCCACTCACTCTGTAGGACAGGGGGAGATCACACAAACTCCACACACTCTGTAGAACAGGGGGAGATCACACAAACTCCACACACTCTGTAGGACAGGGGGAGATCACACAAACTCCACTCACAGTCACTCTGTAGGACAGGGGGAGATCACACAAACTCCACTCACTCTGTAGAACAGGGGGAGATCACACAAACTCCACTCACTCACTCTGTAGGACAGGGGGAGATCACACAAACTCAACTCACTCTGTAGTACAGGGGGATATCACACAAACTCCACACACTCTGTAGGACAGGGGGAGATCACACAAACTCCACTCACTCACTCTGTAGGACAGGGGGAGATCACACAAACTCCACTCACTCTGTAAAACAGGGGGAGATCACACAAACTCCACACACTCACTCTGTAGAACAGGGGGAGATCACACAAACTCCACTCACTCACTGTAGGACAGGGGGAGATCACACAAACTCCACTCACACACTCTGTAGGACAGGGGGAGATCACACAAACTCCACTCACTCTGTAGGACAGGGGGAGATCACACAAACTCCACACACCCTGTAGGACAGGGGGAGATCACACAAACTCCACTCACTCTGTAGAACAGGGGGAGATCACACAAACTCCACTCACACACTCTGTAGAACAGGGGGAGATCACACAAACTCCACTCACTCTGTAGAACAGGGGGAGATCACACAAACTCCCCTCACACACTCTGTAGAACAGGGGGAGATCACACAAACTCCACTCACTCTGTAGGACAGGGGGAGATCACACAAACTCCACACACTCTGTAGAACAGGGGGAGATCACACAAACTCCACACACTCACTCTGTAGGACAGGGGGAGACCACACAAACTCCACTCACTCACTCTGTAGGACAGGGGGAGATCACACAAACTCCACTCACTCTGTAAAACAGGGGGAGATCACACAAACTCCACAGACTCACTCTGTAGAACAGGGGGAGATCACACAAACTCAACTCACTCTGTAGGACAGGGGGAGATCACACAAACTCCACTCACTCTGTAGGACAGGGGGAGATCACACAAACTCCACTCACTCTGTAGGACAGGGGGAGATCACACAAACTCCACTCACTCTGTAGAACAGGGGGAGATCACACAAACTCCACTCACACACTCTGTAGGACAGGGGGAGATCACACAAACTCCACTCACTCTGTAGGACAGGGGGAGATCACACAAACTCCACTCACTCTGTAGAACAGGGGGAGATCACACAAACTCCACTCACTCTGTAGGACAGGGGGAGATCACACAAACTCCACACACTCTGTAGAACAGGGGGAGATCACACAAACTCCACACACTCTGTAGGACAGGGGGAGATCACACAAACTCCACTCACAGTCACTCTGTAGGACAGGGGGAGATCACACAAACTCCACTCACTCTGTAGAACAGGGGGAGATCACACAAACTCCACTCACTCACTCTGTAGGACAGGGGGAGATCACACAAACTCAACTCACTCTGTAGTACAGGGGGATATCACACAAACTCCACACACTCTGTAGGACAGGGGGAGATCACACAAACTCCACTCACTCACTCTGTAGGACAGGGGGAGATCACACAAACTCCACTCACTCTGTAAAACAGGGGGAGATCACACAAACTCCACACACTCACTCTGTAGAACAGGGGGAGATCACACAAACTCCACTCACTCACTGTAGGACAGGGGGAGATCACACAAACTCCACTCACACACTCTGTAGGACAGGGGGAGATCACACAAACTCCACTCACTCTGTAGGACAGGGGGAGATCACACAAACTCCACACACCCTGTAGGACAGGGGGAGATCACACAAACTCCACTCACTCTGTAGAACAGGGGGAGATCACACAAACTCCACTCACACACTCTGTAGAACAGGGGGAGATCACACAAACTCCACTCACTCTGTAGAACAGGGGGAGATCACACAAACTCCCCTCACACACTCTGTAGAACAGGGGGAGATCACACAAACTCCACTCACTCTGTAGGACAGGGGGAGATCACACAAACTCCACACACTCTGTAGAACAGGGGGAGATCACACAAACTCCACACACTCACTCTGTAGGACAGGGGGAGACCACACAAACTCCACTCACTCACTCTGTAGGACAGGGGGAGATCACACAAACTCCACTCACTCTGTAAAACAGGGGGAGATCACACAAACTCCACAGACTCACTCTGTAGAACAGGGGGAGATCACACAAACTCAACTCACTCTGTAGGACAGGGGGAGATCACACAAACTCCACTCACTCTGTAGGACAGGGGGAGATCACACAAACTCCACTCACTCTGTAGGACAGGGGGAGATCACACAAACTCCACTCACTCTGTAGAACAGGGGGAGATCACACAAACTCCACTCACACACTCTGTAGGACAGGGGGAGATCACACAAACTCCACTCACTCTGTAGGACAGGGGGAGATCACACAAACTCCACTCACTCTGTAGAACAGGGGGAGATCACACAAACTCCACTCACACACTCTGTAGGACAGGGGGAGATCACACAAACTCCACTCACTCTGTAGGACAGGGGGAGATCACACAAACTCCCCACATTCTGTAGGACAGGGGGAGATCACACAAACTCCACACGCTCTGTAGGACAGGGGGAGATCACACAAACTCCACTCACTCACTCTGTAGGACAGGGGGAGATCACACAAACTCAACTCACTCTGTAGTACAGGGGGATATGACACAAACTCCACACACTCTGTAGGACAGGGGGAGATCACACAAACTCCACTCACTCACTCTGTAGGACAGGGGGAGATCACACAAACTACACTCACTCTGTAAAACAGGGGGAGATCACACAAACTCCACACACTCACTCTGTAGAACAGGGGGAGATCACACAAACTCCACTCACTCACTGTAGGACAGGGGGAGATCACACAAACTCCACTCACACACTCTGTAGGACAGAGGGAGATCACACAAACTCCACTCACTCTGTAGGACAGGGGGAGATCACACAAACTCCACACACTCTGTAGGACAGGGGGAGATCACACAAACTCCACTCACTCTGTAGAACAGGGGGAGATCACACAAACTCCACTCACTCTGTAGGACAGGGGGAGATCACACAAACTCCCCACATTCTGTAGGACAGGGGGAGATCACACAAACTCCACACGCTCTGTAGGACAGGGGGAGATCACACAAACTCCACTCACTCACTCTGTAGGACAGGGGGAGATCACACAAACTCAACTCACTCTGTAGTACAGGGGGATATGACACAAACTCCACACACTCTGTAGGACAGGGGGAGATCACACAAACTCCACTCACTCACTCTGTAGGACAGGGGGAGATCACACAAACTCCACTCACTCTGTAAAACAGGGGGAGATCACACAAACTCCACACACTCACTCTGTAGAACAGGGGGAGATCACACAAACTCCACTCACTCACTGTAGGACAGGGGGAGATCACACAAACTCCACTCACACACTCTGTAGGACAGGGGGAGATCACACAAACTCCACTCACTCTGTAGGACAGGGGGAGATCACACAAACTCCACACACTCTGTAGGACAGGGGGAGATCACACAAACTCCACTCACTCTGTAGAACAGGGGGAGATCACACAAACTCCACTCACACACTCTGTAGAACAGGGGGAGATCACACAAACTCCACTCACTCTGTAGAACAGGGGGAGATCACACAAACTCCCCTCACACACTCTGTAGAACAGGGGGAGATCACACAAACTCCACTCACTCTGTAGGACAGGGGGAGATCACACAAACTCCACACACTCTGTAGAACAGGGGGAGATCACACAAACTCCACACACTCTGTAGGACAGGGGGAGATCACACAAACTCCACTCACAGTCACTCTGTAGGACAGGGGGAGATCACACAAACTCCACTCACTCTGTAGAACAGGGGGAGATCACACAAACTCCACTCACTCACTCTGTAGGACAGGGGGAGATCACACAAACTCAACTCACTCTGTAGTACAGGGGGATATCACACAAACTCCACACACTCTGTAGGACAGGGGGAGATCACACAAACTCCACTCACTCACTCTGTAGGACAGGGGGAGATCACACAAACTCCACTCACTCTGTAAAACAGGGGGAGATCACACAAACTCCACACACTCACTCTGTAGAACAGGGGGAGATCACACAAACTCCACTCACTCACTGTAGGACAGGGGGAGATCACACAAACTCCACTCACACACTCTGTAGGACAGGGGGAGATCACACAAACTCCACTCACTCTGTAGGACAGGGGGAGATCACACAAACTCCACACACCCTGTAGGACAGGGGGAGATCACACAAACTCCACTCACTCTGTAGAACAGGGGGAGATCACACAAACTCCACTCACACACTCTGTAGAACAGGGGGAGATCACACAAACTCCACTCACTCTGTAGAACAGGGGGAGATCACACAAACTCCCCTCACACACTCTGTAGAACAGGGGGAGATCACACAAACTCCACTCACTCTGTAGGACAGGGGGAGATCACACAAACTCCACACACTCTGTAGAACAGGGGGAGATCACACAAACTCCACACACTCACTCTGTAGGACAGGGGGAGACCACACAAACTCCACTCACTCACTCTGTAGGACAGGGGGAGATCACACAAACTCCACTCACTCTGTAAAACAGGGGGAGATCACACAAACTCCACAGACTCACTCTGTAGAACAGGGGGAGATCACACAAACTCAACTCACTCTGTAGGACAGGGGGAGATCACACAAACTCCACTCACTCTGTAGGACAGGGGGAGATCACACAAACTCCACTCACTCTGTAGGACAGGGGGAGATCACACAAACTCCACTCACTCTGTAGAACAGGGGGAGATCACACAAACTCCACTCACACACTCTGTAGGACAGGGGGAGATCACACAAACTCCACTCACTCTGTAGGACAGGGGGAGATCACACAAACTCCACTCACTCTGTAGAACAGGGGGAGATCACACAAACTCCACTCACACACTCTGTAGGACAGGGGGAGATCACACAAACTCCACTCACTCTGTAGGACAGGGGGAGATCACACAAACTCCCCACATTCTGTAGGACAGGGGGAGATCACACAAACTCCACACGCTCTGTAGGACAGGGGGAGATCACACAAACTCCACTCACTCACTCTGTAGGACAGGGGGAGATCACACAAACTCAACTCACTCTGTAGTACAGGGGGATATGACACAAACTCCACACACTCTGTAGGACAGGGGGAGATCACACAAACTCCACTCACTCACTCTGTAGGACAGGGGGAGATCACACAAACTACACTCACTCTGTAAAACAGGGGGAGATCACACAAACTCCACACACTCACTCTGTAGAACAGGGGGAGATCACACAAACTCCACTCACTCACTGTAGGACAGGGGGAGATCACACAAACTCCACTCACACACTCTGTAGGACAGAGGGAGATCACACAAACTCCACTCACTCTGTAGGACAGGGGGAGATCACACAAACTCCACACACTCTGTAGGACAGGGGGAGATCACACAAACTCCACTCACTCTGTAGAACAGGGGGAGATCACACAAACTCCACTCACACACTCTGTAGAACAGGGGGAGATCACACAAACTCCACTCACTCTGTAGAACAGGGGGAGATCACACAAACTCCCCTCACACACTCTGTAGAACAGGGGGAGATCACACAAACTCCACTCACTCTGTAGGACAGGGGGAGATCACACAAACTCCACACACTCTGTAGAACAGGGGGAGATCACACAAACTCCACACACTCTGTAGGACAGGGGGAGATCACACAAACTCCACTCACACTCACTCTGTAGGACAGGGGAAGATCACACAAACTCCACTCACTCTGTAGAACAGGGGGAGATCACACAAACTCCACTCACTCACTCTGTAGGACAGGGGGAGATCACACAAACTCAACTCACTCTGTAGTACAGGGGGATATCACACAAACTCCACACACTCTGTAGGACAGGGGGAGATCACACAAACTCCACTCACTCACTCTGTAGGACAGGGGGAGATCACACAAACTCCACTCATTCTGTAAAACAGGGGGAGATCACACAAACTCCACACACTCACTCTGTAGAACAGGGGGAGATCACACAAACTCCACTCACTCACTGTAGGACAGGGGGAGATCACACAAACTCCACTCACACACTCTGTAGGACAGGGGGAGATCACACAAACTCCACTCACTCTGTAGGACAGGGGGAGATCACACAAACTCCACACACTCTGTAGGACAGGGGGAGATCACACAAACTCCACTCACTCTGTAGAACAGGGGGAGATCACACAAACTCCACTCACACACTCTGTAGAACAGGGGGAGATCACACAAACTCCACTCACTCTGTAGAACAGGGGGAGATCACACAAACTCCCCTCACACACTCTGTAGAACAGGGGGAGATCACACAAACTCCACTCACTCTGTAGGACAGGGGGAGATCACACAAACTCCACACACTCTGTAGAACAGGGGGAGATCGCAAAAAATCCACACACTCTGTAGGACAGGGGGAGATCACACAAACTCCACTCACACTCACTCTGTAGGACAGGGGGAGATCACACAAACTCCACTCACTCTGTAGAACAGGGGGAGATCACACAAACTTCACTCACTCACTCTGTAGGACAGGGGGAGATCACACAAACTCCACACACTCTGTAGGACAGGGGGAGATCACACAAACATCCCTCGCCATGACACCCCCTCTCCCGTGTCTCAGCTGTGCTCAGCGCTCCGTCGTTCACCCTGAGGCTCGACAAACTGACGCTGGGGAAGGAGGGCGATGGTGGTGGTGAGGAGGAGGAGGAGGATGAGGACTGCGGTGTTGTGGGTGACGATGAAGACAACGACGATGACGATGTCCGTGACGGCGGTGATGATGACCGCCGTGACTATAACGTTGAGGTCGATGGCGACGACTTCGACGACGATGACGATGTCCGTGACGACGACGATGACGACCGCCGTGACGGCGGTGATGACAATGGCCGTGACGGCGGTGATGACGATGGCCGTGACGGCGACGATGATGGCCGTGACGGCGGTGATGACAATGGCCGTGACGGCGGTGATGACGATGGCCATGACGACGATGATGATGACCGTGACGGCGGTGATGACGATGGCCGTGACGGCGGTGATGACGATGGCCATGACGACGACGATGATGACCGTGACGGCGGTGATTACGATGGCCGTGACGGCGGTGATGACGATGGCCGTGACGACGGTGATGACGATGGCCGTGACGGCGGTGATGACGATGGCCGTGACGACGACGATGATGGCCGTGACGGCGGTGATGACGATGACGGCGGTGATGACGATGGCCATGACGGCGGTGATGATGACCGCCGTGACGACGACGTCGAGGTCGATGGCGACAACCTCGACGACGGTGGTCCTGGGGAGGCTGGGGAGTTGGAGGCGGCGGTTGACGGAGAGCCGGAGGTGTGGAAGCTGTCGTTGTTGGTCTCCGTTGGGCGTGGGTTGAGGACGCTGGTGTCCCACGACGTGGAGTTCCACCATCAGGTTGACATCTCGACAAGAGGCGGCGTTCGACGCACGGTGAGAGGTTGCCGGAGTTGTGACGGGGGTCGGGAGGTTGTGGCGGGAGATGTGTGTGGTTGGGTGGGTGGGTGGTGATGCTGCTACTGATGATGATGATACTACCAATGACACTACTACTGATGATGCTACTACTACTGATGATGATGCTGTTGCTGCTACTACTGCTGCTACTACTGATGATGATGATGCTTACTGCCAGGAGCGCTTCATCGGATGCCGGTACCAACACCAAATGATGCTTCTGCCGGGACGGGAGGATGAGTACTGCGTCCGCGTGAGAATGGTAGCCGACTTGCCACGGTGGAAGGCAGGGGAGTGGTCTCCACTGTCGTGTGTCTCCGTCCCTCCACCACACAGCACCGTGGGTGAGTGGGTGGCTGAGTGAATGAGTGAGAGGTATTTTTGTGCGTGTGAAGTGGGTCTCTGTGTGAGTAGTCTTGTGGATCCCTATGAGTGGTCTATGGGTCTCTGCGTGAGTAATCTATGGGTCTCTGCGTGAGTAGTCTATGGGTCTCTGCGTGAGTAGTCTATGGGTCTCTGTGTGAGTAGTCTATGGGTCTCTATGAGTAGTCTATGGGTCTCTGTGTGAGGAGTCTATGGGTCTCTATGAGTAGTCTATGGGTCTCTGCGTGAGTAATCTATGGGTCTCTGCGTGAGTAGTCTATGGGTCTCTGCATGAGTAGTCTATGGGTCTCTGTGTGACTAGTCTATGGGTCTCTGTGTGAGTGGTCTATGGGTCTCTATGAGTAGTCTTTGGGTCTCTGCGTGAGAAGTCTCTGGGTCTCTATGTGAGTAGTCTATGGGTCTCTGTGTGAGTAGTCTTGGGTCTCTGCGTGAGAAGTCTATGGGTCTCTGTGTGAGTAGTCTATGGGTCTCTGTGTGAGTAGTCTATGGGTCTCTATGCGAGTAGTCTATGGGTCTCTGTGCGAGTAGTCTATGGGTCTCTGTGTGAGTAGTCTATGGGTCTTTGTGTGAGTAGTCTATGGATCTTTGTGAGTAGTCTATGGGTGTCTGTGTGAGTAGTTTATGGGTCTCTATGAGTAGTCTATGGGTCTCTATGCGTAGTCTATGGGTCTCTATGAGTAGTCTATGGGTCTCTGCGTGGTCTTCCCACCCAACCCCTCGTGTGGGTGTCGACACGGACGGCCAGGTCACGGCGGTGGTCGGCCAGAAGGTGGCGCTGCTGCGCTGCGTCCTGTGGGGAGCGGCCGTGGTGGTGGTACAGGCCAACTGGCTGAAGGCCTCCCGTGACGACGTCTGGGCGGGGGCCAATTTGGCCGCGCTCAGCCCGCTGCACGGCACGGCGTACACCAACTCGTCCCTCGCGGGCCGACTGCGGTTCCGCGTTGGGGGGCATCCCGGCGACGTCTCGCTGGAGCTGCTGGACGTGCAGGCTGGCGACGGGGGCCTCTTCCTCTGCCACGTGGCCACCTTCCCCCACGGCAACTACGAGGGGAGGGTCAGCCTCTCTGTCATCGGTGAGGATTGGCACTGCCCCACGCAGAGACCCATAGACTCATCACGCAGAGACCC
Organism: Petromyzon marinus; assembly: GCF_048934315.1. Lineage (NCBI taxonomy): Eukaryota > Metazoa > Chordata > Hyperoartia > Petromyzontiformes > Petromyzontidae > Petromyzon > Petromyzon marinus. The sequence goes on along the minus strand of NW_027422928.1, from coordinate 2,016,731 downwards.
ATAGACTCATCACACAGAGACCCATAGATCCATAGACTACTCACACAGAGACCCATAGACTCATCACACAGACACCCATAGACTACTCACACAGACCCATAGACTCATCACACAGAGACCCATAGATTCACACAGAGACCCATAGACTACTCACACAGACACCCATAGACTCATCACACAGACACCCATAGATTACTCACACAGACACCCATAGACTACTCACACAGACACCCATAGACTACTCACACATACACCCATAGACTACTCACACAGAGACCCATAGACTCATCACACAGACACCCATAGACTATTCTAGATTTAAAGCTTTCGTGACTGCTAGGATCCATACTCTTTGGTTCTATTGGGTAAAGTCACGTAGGTAAAAAATTAAATAACAAAAAAAACAACCATTGGAAAGATGTTCTAAATCGAACTAAACATTAAACTAATTTCAATGGTACAGTATATTTTTTCAAGTAGTGGTACCCCAAACTTTCGCAGCTCTTATAAATTCCCTTTTCACACCATAAATAGGTAAATTCCCCCTCCCCCCCCCGCGCCAAACGGCAAGTCCACCGGCACGTACACCACCTCTTTTCTAAAATCGGCCAATCAAATACTAATTTTTATGCTAATTTCTTTGGCAGGACACCTTGTTTGCTCGCACACAGTTTAAAGGTCCGCGGTCTGAGCGTGGTTGTGTTTCGCTAAATTCTCCTGTTTGATTTGTACTAGGTGCCTCGGTGAATGTATATGCTCTGACTTTAACATAGCTATTTCTGTGACCAGTTACAAGCTAATCACTCAGCTATTTCATTGCTAAATTCTATGCTAATTCCTTTGTGAAGGGGTGCCTCTGCAGATGTGTATACTTTAACTTCGCTATTTCAATAAGCCATTTCAATGCTAAATTCTATGCTAATTCCTTTGTCAAGGCACTTGGCCTTTTTCTTCTCACACAGCTTAAAGGTCGTGATCTGAGCGTGGCTTTTTTCACTCCAGCGCTGTCCTCCAGATAGTCTCGTCCCTTCACCTGATGAAGGCCGCTTGTGTTGTGGCCGAAACGTCGTGATTTTTGTTATTTTATTTTTTACCTACGTGACTTTACCCAATAGACCCATAGACTACTCACACAGAGACCCATAGACTCACACAGAGACCCATAGACTACTCACACAGAAACCCATAGACTCATCACACAGACACCCATAGACTACTCACACAGACACCCATAGACTTCTCAGACAGAGACCCATAGACTCACACAGAGACCCAAAGCTCATTATCTTCTGCAGATGTAGATGCCACTGGTTCTTCACGTTCTGCAGATGTAGATGCCACTGGTTCTTCACGTTCTGCAGATGTAGATGCCACTGGTTCTTCACGTTCTACAGATGTAGATGCCGCTGGTTCTTCACGCTCTGCAGATGTAGATGCCACTGGTTCTTCACGTTCAGCAGATGTAGATGCTGCTGGTTCTTCACGCTCTGCAGATGTACATGCCACTGATTCTTCACGTTCTGCAGATGTAGATGCCGCTGGTTCTTCACGCTCTGCAGATGTAGATGCCACTGGTTCTTCACGTTCTGCAATGTAGATGCCACTGGTTCTTCACGCTCTGCAGATGTAAATGACACTGGATCTTCACGTTCTGCAGATGTAGATGCCACTGGTTCTTCACGTTCTGCAGATGTAGATGCCACTGGTTCTTCACGTTCTACAGATGTAGATGCCACTGGTTCTTCACGTTCTACAGATGTAGATGGCACTGGTTCTTCAAGTTCTACAGATGTAGATGCCACTGGTTCTTCACGTTCTGCAGATGTAGATGCCACTGGTGCTTCACATTCTATTGATGTAGATGCCACTGGTTCTTCACGTTCTACAGATGTAGATGCCACTGGTTCTTCACGTTCTGCAGATGTATATGCCACTGGTTCTTCACGTTCTACAGATGTAGATGCCACTGGTTCTTCACGTTCTACAGATGTAGATGCCACTGGTTCTTCACGTTCTACAGATGTAGATCCCACTGGTTCTTCACGTTCTGCAGATGTAGATGCCACTGGTTCTTTATGTTCTGCAGATGTACATGTCACTGGTTTTTCGTATTCTGTTGATGTTAATGTCACTGGTTCTTCTCGTTTTGCAGATGTAGATGCCACTGGTTCTTCACCTTCTGGAGATGTAGATGCCACTGGTTCTTCACCTTCTGGAGATGTAGATGCCACTGGTTCTTCACGTTCTACAGATGTAAATGACACTGGATCTTCACGTTCTACCGATGTAGACGCCACCACCGCCGTCTGTTGCACGCCGGTTGAACTCACAACTTTCGGTCCGAACAGGCAACTGGACACACGAACAGGTTTGTTTGCATCTCTGAATGTTGCATGCGTGTGTGTCCATGTACCTGTGTGCGTGCATGCATGTGTGTTAGTGCGTGTCTGTCCGAGTGCGTGTGCATGCATGTCTGTCCGTGTGTGTGTGCGTGTGTGTGTGCGTGTGTGTGTGCGTGGGGAGCGGTAGTGTAGCGGTTAGCGCGCTGCGCTATGAACCTGGCGACTCGGGTTCGATTCTCGCTCACGGCCAACACCAGTGACGATTATCTGAACCGGTCCCGGGCCTCCCCTAGGTCGACTCAGCCTCAAATGAGTACTTGGTACGGTGTGTAAACATTGCCACTAGGGAGACAAAGGCGGTCGGGCGTGGTGCTGGCCACCCACCCCCTCGTGTACCGTTCCGGCCTTCATAGGTGCTCGCTAACAGCACTTGCCCCTACAGTCTGTTAAGGCTATACGGGGGATCTTTGTGTGTGCGTGTGTGTGTGCGTGTGTGTGTGCGTGCATGTCCGGCAAAACAACCCCCTACCTCCTCGCGGTGCCGGACGGGCAACTCTGTCGTGGACAGTGCTGTGGGGGGAGGTCCAATTGTGATTGGCTCCTCCCCTCATGGCATATGTGTCCACCACAGGGGCTAACGGGGGCTCTGGACAGGTGCGAGGGGCTGGTAACCCCTCCACCTTCAATTAATTACCACTAAACCGCGAATTAAGTATGTAACTAATAAGCTTGTGCCGGAGGCCCCGGGGGGCCAGGCGTCTATGACGTCTCCTGCCCAAACCCCAATTGGCGGAGCCAGGAGATTGAATATCTACCCTCGGGGCTCCTCCAGAAACAACGAAAAACCACTACGGGTAGCCACGTGGAATGTTCGAACGCTCACTGCGGAGGAGAGGCTGCCACTCCTTTGTCGGGAGCTGGACCGGTACCGCCTGGATCTATGTGGCATTCAGGAGGTCCGGTGGACCGGCTCTGGCTCCTGCCACCATGAGGGGTGGACAGTCCTCTACTCGGGGCAGCAGACTGCCAAACAACAGGGTGTGGCTCTTCTTTTGAACAAAAGAATGAAGGGGGCGTGGGAGCGTGGCGGTGAGGTGTGGGAAGCTGTAAGCCCCAGGCTACTTTGGGCTCGCCTTCCCATCAACCGGAGACAAGGAATGGTGGTCGTGGTTACTTATGCCCCCACCGAAGATGAACATCCGTGGAGGGATGCAGGCAAAGCCGATGAGTCAGATGCCTTCTATGACCTCCTGTCACAGGTGCTGGCTAAAGTGGCCCCTTGGGATAGAGTCATCATGTTGGGTGACTTCAATGCCTGAGTTGGTCATTATACTGCACCTGGTCTGGAGTGATTGGAGGGCATGGGCCAGATCAGCTCAATAACAACGGTAGGAGGCTGCTAGATTTTTGTGCAGCCCATGGGCTTGTAATTACCAACACGTTGTTCCGGCATCGGCGCATCCACACAACATCATGGATGCATGCCGGGTCCAAGCAAGAACATCTGCTGGACTACATAGTGACGGACCAGCGGATGCGATCCCATGTCCTTGACACCAGGACCGACCGTGGAGCTGACCTGCCCTCTGCCCATCGACTAGTCATATGTAAGATGCGCCTGCCATTCTTCCACTCTGGTGGTGGGTATACACCCAGGACTCCATTCCAACCTAAAGTGGCCTGGTCTCACTTATCTGATGAAAGTTGCAAGCGAGAATTTCATCATCGCTGGCGGCTAAGATTGGCATCGTCCCCGACTCCTCCTGATGTCGAGGGTAAATGGGCGAGGTTTAGGACTGTGACTCATGCAGCTGCAATGGCTGCTTTGGGTACGCGGTCCAGACCTCCCCAGAGACCCTGGCTGACAGAGGAGGTGTTCAGGATGGTCGAGAAAAAGCGACAGGTCCACTGTCATCGGCTACAGAATCCCACGTCAGAGAATGAGGAGGCTTACCGCAGCCTTCGCTCAGAGGTTCGGAGAGCCGTGAGGCGCTGCAAGGATGGGTGGTGGTCGCGGGTTGCTGAGGAGATGAGTCTGCCTCAGTGGCCCGTGATCACAAATCTCTATTTAACTCCATCAAAAAAGTAATCTGCAGCGCCACACCTATTACCATCATTAGGGGAAAAAACGGTGACCCAATCTCCGACCCCCAGGAACAGGTTTGCAGATTTGCTGAGCATTTCTGTGAGGTCCTGGGGGAGGGAAAATCCCTCAGCCAGGAAAACATCGTGGCACAAAGCGAGGATGACCCTGCTGAGGCTGCGGTGCCTCAAATATTGGAAGAAGTCACCCCCTGTGAGTGGCTGCCTGAGGTGCCATCTGTTGAGGAAATACTGAAGGCGATCCGGAGTCTGAGACTAGGAAAGGCAGCGGGCAGAGATGATCTCCCAAGCGAAATGCTGAGGGAGGGCGGCGTTTGTGCACAGACTGCCCTATATGACATCATAACAACAGTCTGGACCACTGGACGGGTTCCGCAGGATTGGAAGGATGCCCTGGTGGTCCCCCTTTTTAAGAAGGGGGACCGCACAGACTGTAACAACTACAGGGGCATCTCACTCCTCAGTGTGCCGGGAAAGGTCCTGGCAAGGATTATTCAACATTGCCTTGCCAGGCACGCTGAGGAGAGGCTTGCGGAGCCCCAATGCGGTTTCAAGAAAGGGCGGTCCTGCACAGATGCCATATTTTCTGTCCGTCTGCTACAGCAGAGGTGTAGGGAATTCCAACAAGACCTACATCTCTGCTTTATTGACCTGGTCAAGGCCTATGATACCATCAGTAGGCCTGGGCTCTGGGTTGTTTTTTGTGCTTTTGGAGTACCTGAATCTCTGCTCATAATCATTAAGGACCTTCATGATGGTGAGCGGGCCCGGGTAAAACTACGTGGCCGGGAGTCAGAGTCATTCCCTGTACACCTTGGGGTGCGACAGGGATGTCCTCTGGCTCCCACATTATTTAACATCTATTTTGACCACGTAGTTCGTGAAGCCTTCAATAGCTGTACCGGGGGAATCTCCATATGGTACAGATATGATGGGAGGCTGGTCGATGCCCGGGTGCGGTCAAGGGATGGCTCCCTATTGCTCAACCACGTTATGTATGCTGATGATTTGGTAATAGCTGCTCATTCAGAGGAGGAGTTGGAGACGCTGCTGCTGAGACTGGAGCGTGCCACTAAGAGGTGGGGCCTTACCATCAGCCCCACCAAAACTAAGCACCTGCCTGGGTATTTTGTACCATCGGACACTCCACCCCCACAACTCCAAATCGGTGATGGGGCAGTGATGGGGCAGTTGTGGAGAGAGTGGAGAGTTTCCCATACCTGGGCAGTGTGTTATGACTGGCTCCTGTTTAACAGCAGAGGTCTCCGAATCAGTCGAGCGGCAATATCTTTTCATCGGTTGCGTAACGCTGTGTGGAAGCTACCTGGTCTGTCGCTCCGCACTAAGCTTCAGGTCTTCTCGGCCACGGTCATTCCCTCCCTTCCCTACACTTGCGAAACGTGGACCCCCCTAATGGAACATCTTCGCCGGTTAGAAACATTTAGGCTGGCCTGCCTACAATCCATCCTGGGTTTAACCAGGCTGGATTGTGTGAGGAGCTCACAAATCCTTGAAAGATCTGGACAAAGTCCCATCGGTGAGCTCCTCCGGCAGGCAAGGCTGCGTTGGCTGGGCCATGTAGCCCGCATGCCCAGCCACTGCATGCCGAATCAGCTTTTGTTCGGCCGGATCGAGGGGGCTAAACGGGCGCGGCACGGGCTAGAGAAGAGATGGAGTGATGTGGTACAGGAGGACGTGGAGCTGAGTGGACTTGCCGATGACTGGTACCAGCGGTGTCAAGATCGGCCTCTGTGGAGGAGGCTCGTGAAGAACGCTACTAGGCAGTTGGAGGCAGTCGCCCTCCAACAACAACGGAGGGCGGAGGAGCGACGCTCACAACAACGAGCGGAGCGCCGGGTGGCTAAAGCACAGAAGGTTGCCACAGTAGGGGGCACAGGTGGTGCATCAGCCAGTCATCTCAGTCAGTCGACCCGTGGCACCTGGGTCTGCCCCGTGACCTCCTGCCAGCGGGCGTTCGACACTTCACGTGGCCTCAGGGTGCACATAGCCTGGCACAAGCGTCGTGGTGATGTCACCGCCACTTAGTGGCGAATGGCGGTTGTTGTTGGTACGTTTCCGTGTGTGTGTCCCTGTTCTGGCCACCCATCCCCTCGTTTGTCACAATCACGGCCTTCACAGCTGCTGATACTCGCTAACGGCACCCGACCCGACCGTCCGCCGGGGCCTTTACGGGGGAACTTTGTCTCCGTCCGTCCCTCCGTCTCGCTCCCTCGACCCGCAACGCCCGGGTGCGAGCGGCACGAGCCTCAAAGCGCACCTAGCCTGGCACGTGTGGTCATCGCGGCGGTTGTCGTCGTCGTGCTACGGCGGCACGCTGACGCCACGCGGGGGATCGTTGTGCCACGCAGAGAAGGCGGCCGCGGCGAGCCGGGCCAGCTGGGCCGCTCCGGCCGCAATCCTCGCCGTGTCCCTCGCCCTGGTGGCCACGCTGCTGCTGCTGCTGCTCTACCGCCGCCGCCGCCGTCAGCAGCAGCATTGGCAGGAGCCCTGGGGCCCCACGTGAGTCGCTCGCTTCTCTCGGACGTCGGGCGGACGTCGACGGTGCCCGCGGAGTCATCTGTGTGACGACCTGCCGCTGTGCCCCCCCCCACCACCCCCCCCCCCGCTACCCCCCCCACCACCCCCTCACTACCCCCCCACTACCCCCCCACTACCCACATGCGTGCAGGGAGGATCCCCCCACTCTCCCCAAGGCACCGCGGAGAAATGCGGAGGGTGACCGTGGCTACGTGAGTGTAGTGTATAGTGTAGTGTATAGTGTAGTGTGTAGTGTAGTGTATAGTGTAGTGTATAGTGTAGTGTATAGTGTAGTGTATAGTAGTGTAGTGTATAGTAGTGTGTAGTGTATAGTGTAGTGTATACTAGTGTAGTGTGTAGTGTAGTGTATAGTGTAGTGTATAGTGTAGTGTATAGTGTAGTGTGTAGTGTAGTGTGTAGTGTAGTGTATAGTGTAGTATATAGTGTAGTGTATAGTAGTGTAGTGTATAGTAGTGTGTAGTGTATAGTGTAGTGTATAGTGTAGTGTGTAGTTTATAGTATAGTGTATAGTGTAGTGTATAGTGTAGTGTATAGTAGTGTAGTGTATAGTGTAGTGTATATATAGAGACACACTTAGACTCGACCTAAAGCTTTCGTGACTGCAGGAATTCATTTTCTTTGGGTCTTTCGGTAAAGTTGTGCCCACTTCGTTTATGACCCTTGGGCTACACCCAACTTTAAAACTTTAAAACAGCCTGCTGCCTGCTCAGCAGCTTTCTTACCCCTCGTTTCTCCTCCTGATGACGATTGCCAATAGACTCACCACACAGAGACCCACAGACTCACCACACAGACACCCATAGACTCACCACACAGAGACCCATAGACTCACCACACAGAGACTCACATACTCACCACACAGAGACCCACAGACTCAACACACAGAGACCCACAGACTCACCACACAGACACCCATAGACTCACCACACAGACACCCATAGACTCACCACACAGAGACTCATAGACTCACCACACAGAGACCCATAGACTCACCACACAGAGACCCATAGACTCACCACACAGAGACCCACAGACTCACCACACAGAGACCCATAGACTCACCACACAGAGACCCACAGACTCACCACACAGAGACCCACAGACTCACCACACAGAGACCCACAGACACACCACACAGAAACCCATAGACTCACCAGACAGAGACCCACAGACTCACAACACAGAGACCCATAGACTCACCACACAGAAACCCATAGACTCACCACACAGAGACCCACAGACTCACCACACAGAGACCCACAGACTCATCACACAGAGACCCATAGACTCACCACACAGAGACCCACAGACTCACCACACAGAGACCCATAGACTCACCACACAGAGACCCATAGACTCACCACACAGAGACCCATAGACTCACCACACAGAGACCCACAGACTCACCACACAGAGACCCACAGACTCACCACACAGAGACCCACAGACTCACCACACAGAGACCCACAGACTCACCACACACTGTGCGTGTTGTGGGGATGCTCCGTGTGTAGTTGCTAACGCTAGAGAGTGGCAACAAGGCGGATATGGAGCTGCACGAGTTGCCACCGCAGCCTCAGCACCAAGACAGCGGAGCTGGCAGCTACGACTACACGGTGAGGAGGGGTGGGTGGCGAGCGAGCGAGCGGTGAGCGAGTGTCCGCCCACTGCTTAGGCTGAGTGAGCGATCCACTTCTGGCCACCCCAGTGGGTGGGGGTGGGTGGGGGTGGGGTCGGTCACCGTCTCTCTAATTTATTCCGACCCCCGCAGGTTTTCACAGACGAAGATGACGACGAGGAGTGGAAGGAAGATTTTTGAGAAGCGGCTCGGGGTGGGGCGGGGGGGGGAGGAGCGAGAGTGCTCCACCTTGCCGTGCTCCACCTTGCCGTGCTCCACCTTGGAGTGCTCCGCCTTGCCGTGCCTCCGGTTGCCAGGGGCAACGCCGGGGATTGTCGCTTCGCGAGCGGGTGAACCCCCCCCCCCCCCCGAAAGAACCAAGAAGAATTGTTGTTGTTGTTGTTGTTTGATCCCAACTGAGCGATGTTTTTCAGCATTGGGGGATATTTGCCTCGTGCCGGTTACAATCGGTGCCCCGAGTTTGGCTTTTCACTTTTTTTTTGGGTGGGGTGGGGGTGGGAATTTTGTTTTACGAAAGAGCTCTCCGTTAACCGGACGCAGTGTTTTTGTTATTTTATTTTAGTCTTCGCGACGGTCTCTCACCTCCCAGCGCTTTCCCCCGGCGTTGTGCCGCTGGACCGGAGGCGATCGGGCGTCGTGCCAGGGAGCCGGGGAGAAGGGGGTGGGGGGTGGGGGGAGAATTTAAATTCTCCCTCGCGTGGCTGGGGATCGACGAGCGGCGACATCGGCACGGTCCGTCACGACGTCCGGCACCGAGAGGGAGTTCCGCGTGTTTATATTATTGTTTTGTCGGGGCGACAGGCGGCGTCACGATGGCGCGTACAACGCCGTGGGCCTTCGTGCGCCACGTCAGCGTCTCGGTTTTTTTATTTCTCCCCGAACCCGGCCAGTTTCATCGGCCGCTCCCGCGATGCCACGACACTTTCGTAGTTTGACGCTGTTGGTTTTCGGCGAGCCGATATCAGCCGGGTTAGATTGTGTGAATGAATAAATGCACAAATGTGGCTGTCGCCTGACGAAGCTGGTTGTTGTGATTGCTGGCGAAATGTCACGGTGTCCAGAGTGCAAATGTTGTTGCTTGGCTCGCTAACCCACCAGTGTGATGTGCTAGTGTACTACACTACACTACACACTACACTATGCATTACACTATACACTACACTATATATACTACACTATACTGTACACTACACTATACACTACACTATACATTACACTATACACTACACTATACACTACACTATACTCTACACTATACAATACACTGTACACTACACTATACACTACTATACACTACACGATACACTACACTATACACTACACTATACACTACACTATACACTACACCATACACTACACTATACACAGGTTGAAATTGTGTCTGCTGTGTATATGGATGGCTTCATGAACGAATCTTTGTTGATGGCCATCGTCTTAGAGAAATCAACTTCGTGTGAGCCAGCCGTAGTATTAAAATAATCATCAGCCACGGTAGAAGCGTTGGTCCTACCGTGTTACCAAATCTGCCTTCTGCTCACGAACACGGTCTGAGACACGTCGCTTAGTTTCCCCAATGTAACTGCAGACACATCTTAGTTTGTAGACGCCGGGATATTGCATGTCAGGAATCTTGTCTTTCACAGATGGGATCAGATCGCGAATTTTATGTACTGTGTTAAATCGTACCTGGATCTTGTGTTTGTTCATGATTTTGGAAATCCTTTTGGTTACCCCTGCTATGTATGGCAGGGTGATGGTTTTTATTGGATCCTCAGATGGCTCCTTCCTCACGTACTCTTTGGTTCTATTCGGTAAAGTCACGTAGGTTAAAAAAATAAAACAACAAAAATCACGACGTTTCGGCCACAACACAAGCGGCCTTCATCAGGTGAAGGGACCGGGCTGTTTCGAGGACAGAGCTGGAGTGAAACACAGCCACGCTCAGACCGCGACCTTTAAGCTGTGTGCGAGGAAACAAGGTGCCTTGACAAAGGAATTAGTGTAAAAAATTAGCATTTGATTGGCCGACTTAGCATGATGAATGGTGTACATGCGGGTGCACATGCCGGTTGGCGCAGGGGGGGGGGAGGGGGAGTTTACATATTGATGGTGTGAAAAGAGAATTTTTAAGAACTGCGAAAGTTTGGGGTACCACTACTTTGCGGATTGTGTAGTCAGACAATCCATTCGCCTTGAGGGCTTGGTGTACGTGTTTTGAGTTCACTGGTCAGGCGTTCGTGGCCGGAGATGCACTGAGCTCTGGTGTAGCGTTTTGACGAGGGAATTCTTCCGGGATGGATGGTGCTGGGATTCGGGTTTTAGGTAGCCGTCAGTCTGGGTTACTCTCCTGTAGAAAGAATGGCTCATTGAGCCATCTGGTCTCTCTTTGATTGAGACATACAAGAAAGGTAGCATGCCATCCGTTTCTACCTCCGTGGTGAATTTGATGGCTGGGTTTATGGAATTGATGTGGTTGAGGAATTTTATTTTGAGCCGGTCGGCCATGTGGCCAGATGACAAACGTGTCATCCACGTAGCTCTTCCACAAGGACGGACGTAGAGTGGATGCCTGGATGGCGTCCGTCTCAAAAATTTTCCATGAAAACATTGGCCACAACCGGTAATAAGGGAGAACCCATAGGGGTGCCTTCAACTTGTTTGTCGAATGTTCCATTCCGGGTGAGTATTGGTGAGGCAGTGTCTCGCCAGGGCCGGTACATCGGCATTCAATCCTCGTTGGACCAAATCCTCAATGATTGCAATGGGTATCGGGCACAGGAACTTTGGTGAACAAAGAAACTACATCGAAACTGACGAGTAAGTCACCTGGGAACAGTGAGATGTCTTTCATTGACGATACCAGGTGAGCTGAGTTAAGTACAGAAGAGGTGGTCTTACCAGTGAATGGCTGAAGGTCTCAGATATCGGGCCAGTTCGTAGGTGGGTGAGCCAATGGTGGAGACGATGGGACGGAGTGGTGTACCTTCTTTATGGATTTTTGGTAAGCCATATAATCTGGGTGGTCTAGCAGCAGAAGGTTTTAAGGAAAACCGTTTTGGTCTGTTCAATTAATGAAGCTGAATCAGTGATGATGCTGTTCGTTTTTGTAACGAGGCTGTTGGTGGGATCTCTTTAAATTTTTTGTGTAGCTACCATCATTAAGTAGCTCCTGAATTGTTATTGTTCTATGTGATTTTGTCCATGATGACCGTGGCATTGCCCTTATCGGCTGGGAGGATCACGATATCTCTCTTTTTCAATTGAGATTATACATGTATTTATTTACTGCCAAGATGGCGCCGATGATGGCAGCCTCGGCCGGTTGGTGCGCCCTGTTTTGTCCAGTTTTGTCTTGAGAGGGGCTTGCTGTTCAACACACTCGTGCTGGTGAGAGAGGCCTGCTGTTCATCACACCCGTGCTGGTGAGAGAGGCCTGCTGTTCAGTACACCCGTGTTGAGGGGCCTGCTGTTCAGCACACCCTTGCTGGTGAGAGAGGCTTGCTGTTGAGAGGCCTGCTGTTCAGCACACCTGCGCTGGTGAGAGAGGCCTGCTGTTGAGGGGCCTGCTTTTCAGCACACCCGTGCTGGTGAGAGGGGCCTGCTGTTCAACACACCCGTGTTGAGGGGCCTGCTGTTCAGCACACCCGTGCTGGTGAGAGGGGCCTGCTGTTCATCACATCCGTGTTGGTGAGAGGGGCCTGCTGTTCAGCACACCCGTGTTGAGGGGCCTGCTTTTCAGCACACCCATGTTGGTGAGAGAGGCCTGCTGTTCAGCACACCTGTGCTGGTGAGAGAGGCCTGCTGTTCAGCACACCCGTGTTGAGGGGCCTACTGTTCAGCACACCCGTGCTGGTGAGAGAGGCCTACTGTTGAGGGGCCTACTGTTCAGCACACCCGTGTTGGTGAGAGAGGCCTGCTGTTCAGCACACCCGTGCTGGTGAGAGAGGCCTGCTGTTCAGCACACCCGTGTTGAGGGGCCTGCTGTTCAGCACACCCGTGCTGGTGAGAGGGGCCTGCTGTTGAGGGGCCTACTGTTCAGCACACCCGTGTTGGTGAGAGAGGCCTGCTGTTCAGCACACCCGTGCTGGTGAGAGAGGCCTGCTGTTCAGCACACCCGTGTTGAGGGGCCTACTGTTCAGCACACCCGTGCTGGTGAGAGGGGCCTGCTGTTCAACACACCCGTGCTGGTGAGAGGGGCCTACTGTTCAGCACACCCGTGCTGGTGAGAGGGGCCTGCTGGTCAACACACCCGTGCTGGTGAGAGGGGCCTGCTGTTCAACACACCCGTGCTGGTGAGAGGGGCCTGCTGTTCAACACACCCGTGCTGGTGAGAGGGGCCTGCTGTTCAACACACCCGTGCTGGTGAGAGGGGCGTGCTGTTCATCACACCCGTGTTGGTGAGAGGGGCCTGCTGTTCACTCCCATGCTGGTGAGAGAAGTATACTGTTCATCACACCCGTGTTGGTGAGAGGGGCCTGCTGTTCACCACTCCCATGCTGGTGAGAGGGGCCTACTGTTCAACGCACCAGTGCTGGTGAGAGAGTCTTGCTGTTCAGCACACCCGTGCTGGTGCGAAGATGGCGCTGATGATGGTAGCCTCAGCCGGTCGGTGCGCCCTGTTTTGTCTTGTTTTGTCTGTCAATTCAGTGTTTTGCCAAGATTTTCGGAGTTCTCTAACAAGAGACGAACTTTTAAATATCAGGGAAACAACTCCTGTGGATTTAATTCCTACTTTTCTGCTTCCAGCGGCAGAATTAGTAGGCATTCTAGTCAATGCCGCGCTAGGCTTTGCTCAAGCAACGGTATGCCGCCCAAGGGGTAAACGGTCGGGGGCTCTAGTACGGCTACGCAGACGCGGAATCCGAACAGTGCTTCCGAGCTTTTTCCTCTCCAACGTACGTTCACTGTACAACAAAATGGATGAACTTCAGCTACTGATGGTAAAAAACAAAGACTTTCTTTCAGCTTCTGCATTGTGCTTCACGGAAACATGGCTGTGTGATTTGATTCCGGACACTTCGCTACAACTAGCAGGATTCCATCTTGTAAGATCGGATCATGACATAGCACTCTCCGGCAAGACGAAAGGCGGTGGTATTTGTTTTTACATTAACAGTGGCTGGTGTGTAGATGTCACAGTGATTCTGCAACATTGTTCTCCACTCCTTGAATCAATTTTTATAACCTGTAAACCGTTTTACTCGCCTCGCGAGTTCGCGTCGCTCATTTTGGTCGGAGTTTATTTGCCGCCTTGTCCTCAGGTTAAAGAGGCCCAACGCATGCTCGCCGATCAGATTCTGAGTGTGGAGCGAGCAAATCCAGATTCGTTGGTTATCGTACTTGGCGACTTTAACAAAGGTAATCTCAGCCACGAACTCCCCAAATACATACAATTCATTAAATGCCCAACCAGAGAAGGGAACACTCTGTATCACTGCTACACTACAGTCAGTAGAGCCTACCACGCCGTCCCCCGAGCAGCACTAGGACACTCTGACCATGCCATGGTCCACCTGATTCCTGCATACAGGCAGAAACTAAAACTCTGCAAACCTGCTGTGAGGACATCTAAACAGTGGACCAGTGAGGCTGTGGAAGATTTGCGGGCGTACTTAGACTGTACTGACTGGGATATGTTCACGACTGCTACCAATAGTCTGGATGAACTCACAGAGGCTGTGACGTCCTACATCAGCTTCTGTGAGGACTGCTGTATCCCAACACGTACCAGGGTGAACTTTAACAACAATAAGCCCTGGTTCTCAGCAAAGCTCAGAAGGTTGAGGTTGGAGAAGGAGGAAGCATTTAGGAGTGGAGATAGAGACAGATTCAAGGAGTCGAAGAACAGGTTTAGCAAAGCGGTGAGAGAGGCTAAACGACTGTACTCAGAGAGACTAAAACACCAGTTCTCTACAAACGACGCTGCTTCTGTCTGGAGAGGGCTCAGGCAGATCACCAACTACAAACCCAGAGCCCCCCACACCACTAATGACTCCCGCCTAGCCAACGACCTGAACGAGTTCTACTGTAGATTTGAAAGACAATTGGACTGTCCTGAACCACCCCTTCCGACCCAAGAGGCCCCATCCCCCACCAATACTACAGAGATGACTATCTCCCTTCAGGAGGGAGAAGTTAATATACTTTTCAAGAGGCAGAATCCACGCAAAGCAGCCGGGCCGGACTCTGTCTCTCCAGCCACCCTCAGGCACTGCGCTGACCAGCTGTCTCCGGTGTTCATCAACATCTTTAACACCTCCCTGGAGACATGCCATGTACCAGCCTGTCTCAAGTCCTCCACCATCATCCCTGTGCCCAAAAAGCTAAGGCCAACAGGACTAAATGATTACAGACCGGTCGCCCTTACATCTGTGGTAATGAAGTCTTTTGAGCGCCTGGTCCTGGCACACCTCAAAGCCATCACAGACCCTCTCCTGGACCCCCTTCAGTTTGCCTACAGAGCCAACAGGTCTGTGGACGATACAGTTAACATGGCCCTCCACTTCACCCTACAGCATCTGGATGCCCCAGCATCCTACGCCAGGATCCTGTTTGTGGACTTCAGCTCTGCCTTCAACACCATCATCCCTGCCCTGCTTCAGGACAAGCTCTTCCAGCTGAACGTGCCATACACCACCTGTAAATGGATCACAGACTTCCTGTCTGACAGGAAGCAGTGCGTTAAGCTGGGAACACAAGTCTCTGACTCCAGGTCCATCAGCACCGGAACTCCTCAGGGCTGCGTCCTTTCCCCTCTGCTCTTCTCCCTGTATACCAACAGCTGCACCTCCAATCATTTGTCCGTCAAACTATTGAAGTTTGCCGATGACACCACCCTCATTGGGCTGATCTCTGGTGGGGATGAGTCTGACTATAGGTGGGAAGCTGACAATCTGGTGACCTGGTGTAGCCAGAACAACTTAGAGCTAAATGCTCTAAAGACAGTTGAGATGGCTGTGGACTTCAGGAAGAATACAGCACCACTCACCCCCATGACCCTGTTAAACTCCCCAGTCAAAATTGTAGAGTCCTTCCGCTTCCTGGGCACTATTCTCTCCCGGGACCTCAAGTGAGAACTGAACATCAGCTCCCTCACCAAGAGAGCTCAACAGAGGATGTACTTTCTACGGCAGCTGAAGAAATTCAACCTGCCAAAGACAATGATGGTGCAATTCTATACAGCGATCATTGAATCCATCCTCACCTCCTCCATAACCGTCTGGTACGCTGCTGCCACTGCCATGGACAAGAGCAGACTGCAGCGTATCATCCACACTGCTGAGAAGGTAATTGCCTGCAATCTACCAACCCTCGAGGACCTGCACACGACAAAGTCCATGAGGCGAGCGAGGAAGATTATGGCCGATTTCTCCCACCCTGGACACTCTCTGTTTCAGCTACTCCCCTCCGGCAGAAGGCTTCGGTCCATCAGGACCAAAACCTCACGCCATAAAAACAGTTTATTCCCATCTGCTGCTGGCCTGTTAAACAAGGCCAAGGGCTAACACTGTTTTTAACATTTGATCTACAGAACGACACCTTACCGATATTAACTATGTTACCCTATTTGTATTTTTAATTTTTAAATTATATCTTAAAGCTATTTTATATTCGATATTTATTTAATTTTATATACTTCAGCCCCTTGGTGTTAGACTTTTAACCCTTATTATAGTAAGACTTGTTTAAAACTTATTTAAGATTTTAGATTCCTATATGTTGAATGTATGCACCATCCTGCCAAAGTAAATTCCGTGTCGGTGTGAACTTACATGGCGAATAAAACCCTTTCTGATTCAAAACACTCATCCTTACTGACTTTGCTGGCTGGCATCTTAGCGCTCTTGAGGGTTGCAGCGATCTCAGATCTTGTCGCGTCTGCAGCCACGTGTCCCCAAACCCTTAAGAGCGACATGGACCTGGGCAACGATATGATCCGCTGGTTTGTGTTTGTGGTGACTACAAAGTTTAACCGTTAGCCAAAGCCGGCTTCAGACCGTTGCAAATAGGGCTATTACTCAAGATTAATAACAACCTCGTCAACGTCAAACTTTTTAACGTGTTGATCTGACTTCTTCTTGGAAAGGAGGTTGAACTTGGAAATCAGGTTATCTTTACATTCAGCTGACACGTTATCTACACGTTCCCAATCAGACGTAGACATTTTATTTCCCCCCCGTCATTGTTAAGTGCGATTTCCAGAGTGTCTCGTCCGCGTGATCTAGTTCAGCGCGTAGCAGTCTAATTCTCTCTTAGATCAGGGGCCAAGCTATAGGCCCCTGAACAAGATTCGTTTGGCATTGGAAGATGTGATGTGTGGTGCCACCGGAGCGGGGCAGCTCGGCCTCCCCCCCCCCCACGAACGCACGCACGCCCCACTAAACACTCGCATGCGCCCCCCTAGGGTCTCGAGGAGGAATCACGTGGTACGATGGGTTTTCACCCGAAGACCCCACTAGCAGGGATCACGTGGTACGATGGGTTTTCACCCGAGGACTCCGCTAGCAGGGATCACGTGGTACGATGGGTTTTCACCCGAGGACCCCGCTAGCAGGGATCACGTGGTACGATGGGTTTTCACCCGAGGACCCCACTAGCAGGGATCACGTGGTATGATGGGTTTTCACCCGAGGACTCCACTAGTAGGGATCACGTGGTACGATGGGTTTTCACCCGAAGACCCCACTAGCAGGGATCACGTGGTACGATGGGTTTTCACCCGAGGACCCCACTAGCGGGGACGTTCCACGGCTTCCCCGGACCAGGAAATTTTCCGAGCCCCCCCAGACAGGATTATGTGGCGCCCTCCCCCCACAAAAAGGAGGGCATAGAGCTTAGAGCTTTACAGGCCGGCCGCGATGAAGCATACACAACACGTGGGGGTGGTGGGAACTTCATCCAGCACCCAGCGTCAGAGTAAACAGCGGGCTGGGAGGGTTAAAGCAACAGGCCGATAATAAGTAGACACACAGAGAGAGAGACAATGGGGAGGGGGGTGGATGACGCGACCACCCCCTCCCCCCATCCCCAACGGCCAGAGCGCTCCTAACGGCCGTAAAGAGGATTCGATTGGATGCGCAGGATGACGTCACATGACCCGGGGGAGGGGGTGGGGAGGATTCGATTGGATGCGCGGGATGACGTCACATGACCCGGGGGGTGGGGTGGGGGGGATTCGATTGGATGCACAGGATGACGTCATATGACCCGGGGGGGTGGGGGGCGGGGTTAAGGGGCTTGGGACATATATAAGGGTGGTGCAGGAGGGAGAATTTGTGGCAGAGTCCTTCTGGAGCGGCGGCGGTGGCGGGGAGACAAGTTAGCCGTCCTCAGGGTCCGCGCTCGGGACGCCCGCAGGGTGGAGCTGAGAGCGATCGACGAGACAAAGTCCCCCAAGGCGAGAGAGAGAGAGAACATCTCCCTCGGCCCCGTCGGGCGGCAGCGGGAGCGGCCGCAGAGGTGAGCGGTGGACACGGACAAGGGAGGCCAGTTCGGTCGGCTCGGGCTCAGGCGGTAGACGCACTCTGAGACGGGTAGGTGAGAGAGGAGGAAGGGCTGCTGCTGGCTGGAGGGAGACATACACGGGAAATAAATTTTAGCACAGACTGACTTTGTGACGCGTGTGTGCGTGCGTGTGTGTGTGAAGAGCGGTTACGGCCTTCATAGGTGCTGCTCGCTAACAGCACTTGCCCCTACAGTCTGTTAAGGCTATATGGGGGATCTTTGTGAAGAGCGGTGGGACAGCGATCGGCGTACCACGCTGTGTGTGTGGGTGGCTTGAATCAGCATAGGCACCCGTAAATAAATAATTAAACAGAGGGACGTTTGACCTTCACCACGAGCGAGCGCGCAGAGATTAATTAATTGTTTACCGAGCGCGCGCAGAGATTAATTAATTAATTGTTTACCGAGCGCGCGCAGAGATTAATTATTTATTTAATTGCTTGCCCGGCGCGTGCATATTAAACTCCCCTACTACGGCTGCCCGCACCCACGCGCGTGGGGCGGGGGGGTCACGTGGGTGGGGGAGGGCCGTCCAGCGCCCGTTGGCTATTGACACAACGGCTTAGTATAAATAAATAATTAACTCTGAGCAGCCGCCAGCGGCGAGTGGGGGGGGTGCTGACGTCACACCCCACCCGCTCGCGGGGGAGTGGGGAGGGGGAGATCAGCCCCCCCCCCCACCTAATGGGGAGTGTGGAGGGGGGCACTAGCCCCCCACAGATGGAACCAGGGGGGTCGGTGTGTAAATGAGACCGGCGTTCCCTTTGAGAGTGGCTCACATCTCTTCAGGACATGCGAGCGACTCGATCGGGATGGGCTTTCTTGTGCTCGGGAGTTTGTTAAAAGATCTTCACGGCGACGTGGAAACGCTCCCCGTAGAGGCTTCACAGCTCTTGGGATTCTCCTCCTGCACGCTGAACACAACAGCAGCCTCCATCTGTCACGCGCCGGGGCTGTGGGCGGGGCTGTGGGTGTGGCTGTGGGCGGGGCTTGGGTGGGGCTGTGGGCGGGGCTGTGGGTGGGGCGGAGCCTGTGAGGGGCGGGGCTTTGTGGGGTAGTGAGTGTGTGTGGAGTGTGACCTCTGTGGAGGAGGAGGTTCGTGAAGGACGCTGCTGCTGCTGCTGCTGGGTAGTTGGAGGCAGTCGCCCTCCAACAACAACGAAGGGTGGAGGAGCGACGCTCACAACAACGAGCGGAGCGCCAGCTGGATAAAGCACAGCAGGTTGGCACAGTAGGGGGCACAGGTGGTGCATCAGCCACTCATCTCGGTCACCCGTGGCACCTGCTGGGTCTGCCCCGTGACCTCCTGCAAGCGGGCGTTCGACACTTCACGTGACTGCCTCAATGTGCACCTAGCCTGGCACAAGCGTCGTGGTGACGTCATGTTGTGTAGTGTGAGGCTGTGTGTGTGGTGTGAGGCTGTGTGTAGTGTGAGGCTGTGTGTGTGTAGTGTGAGGCTGTGTGTGTGTGGTGTGAGGCTGTGTGTAGTGTGAGGCTGTGTGTGTAGTGTAAGGCTGTGTGTGTAGTGTGAGGCTGTGTGTGGTGTGAGGCTGTGTGTGTGTAGTGTGAGGCTGTGTGTGTGTAGTGTGAGGCTGTGTGTGTTTAGTGTGAGGCTGTGTGTGTACTGTGAGGCTGTGTGTGTGTGTTGTGAGGCTGTGTGTAGTGTGAGGCTGTGTGTGGTGTAAGGCTGTGTGTGCAGTGTGAGGCTGTGTGTTGCCCTGGCTTGCCCTGGCTTGCCCCGGCAACGTCACGTGGTGTGCTTCGTCACTGCTGCTGCTGCCACCACAACACGCTTAGGGCTTTAAGGCTTTTCTGTTTATTATTAATCTGTCATTTTCCATGATTAGTCTGTGGTTTTAATTATTAATCATTGTTCATTATGAGTCTGTCATTAGTCTGTCATTTTTCATTATTAACCTAATTTGTGTGTATTATTAATCTGTCATTTTTCATTATTAACCTAATTTTTGTTTATTATTAATCTGTCATTTTACGACGGCAAAAACGTGGTAGTCACGGCGACATTTGTCATCAGTGTTGTGAGTAGCCCGCAGTGAGAGCACGACTACACACACACAGACATACACAGACACACAGGTTGTGTGTCTGTGTGTGTGTGTGGGGTGAGGTTGCACAAGAGACACACACACAGACACACAGAGACACACACAGAAACACAGGTTGTGGGTGTGGGGTGAGGTTGCACAAGAGACACACACAGACACACACAGAGACACACACAGACACACAGGTTGTGTGTGTGGGGTGAGGTTGCACAAGAGACGCACACACAGACACACACAGAGACACACACAGACACACAGGTTGTGTGTGTGTGTGGGGTAAGGTTGCACCACAGACACACACAGAGACACAGACACACACAGACACACACAGACACACAGAGGTGGTTGTGTGTGTGGGGTGAGGTTGCACCAGAGACACACACGCACAGACACACACACAGACACACACACAGACACACAGAGAGACACACACACAGACACACAGAGGTTGTTGTGTGTGTGTGTGGGGTGAGGTTGCACCAGAGACACACACACAGACACACACACAGACACACACACAGATACACACACAGACACACAGAGAGACACACACACAGACACACAGAGGTTGTTGTGTGTATGTGTGGGGTAAGGTTGCACCAAAGACACACACAGACACACACACACAGAGACACAGGTTGTTGTGTGTGTGTGTCTGTGTGTGTGTGTCTGTGTGTATCTGTGTTTGTGTATCTGTGTGTGTGTCTGTGTGTGTGTGTCTGTGTGTGTGTCTGTGTGTGTGTGTGTCTCTGTGTGTGTGTGTGTGTCTGTGTGTGTGTGTATGTGTGTGTGTCTCTGTGTGTCTGTATGTGTCTGTCTCTGTGTGTGTGTTAAGGTTGCACCATGTCGAGCCCATTGAAGCTGATCGTGAGCGCCGATTCCAACCGTGGGGGGCGGCGCTACATGGAGAACATCACAGAGGTGGGCGGAGTCTCTGTGTGTGTGTGTCTGTGTGTCTGTGTGTGTGTGTCTGTGTGTCTCTGTGTGTCTGTGTGTGTCTGTGTGTGTCTCTGTGTGTGTGTGTCTGTGTGTGTGTCTCTGTGTGCCGGACGGGCAACTCTGTCGTGGACAGTGCTGTGGGGGGAGATCCAATTTTGAGTGGCTCCTCCCCTCATGGCATATGTGTCCACCACAGGGGCTAAACGGGGGCTCTGGACAGGTGCGAGGGGCTGGTAACCCCTCCACCTTCAATTAATTACCACGAAACCACGAATTAAACTGAAATATGTAACTAATAAGCTTGTGCCGGAGGCCCCGGGGGGCCAGGCGTCTATGACGTCTCCTGGCCAAACCCCAATTGGCGGAGCCAGGAGATTGAATACCTACCTTCGGGGCTACTCCAGAAACAATGAAAAGCCACTACGGGTGGCCACGTGGAATGTTCGAACGCTCACTGCAGATGAGAGGCTGCCACTCCTCTGTCGGAAGCTGGACCGGTACCGCCTGGATCTATATGGCATTCAGGAGGTCCGGTGGACCGGCTCTGGCTCCTGCCACCATGAGGGGTGGACAGTCCTCTACTCGGGGCAGCAGACTGCCAAACAACAGGGTGTGGGTCTTCTTTTGAACAAAATAATGAAGGGGGCGTGGGAGCGTGGCGGTGAGGTGTGGGAAGCTGTAAGCCCCAGGCTACTTTGGGCTCGCCTTCCCATCAACCGGAGGCAAGGAATGGTGGTCGTGGTTACTTATGCCCCCACCGAAGATGAACATCCGTGGAGGGATGCAGGCAAAGCCGATGAGTCAGATGCCTTCTATGACATCCTGTCACAGGTGCTGGCTAAAGTGGCCCCTCGGGATAGAGTCATCATGTTGGGTGACTTCAATGCCTGAGTTGGTCATTATACTGCACCTGGTCTGGAGTGATTGGAGGGCATGGGCCAGATCAGCTCAATAACAACGGTAGGAGGCTGCTAGATTTTTGTGCAGCCCATGGGCTTGTAATTACCAACACGCTGTTCCGGCATCGGCGCATCCACACAACATCATGGATGCATGCCGGGTCCAAGCAAGAACATCTGCTGGACTACATAGTGACGGACCAGCGAATGCGAGCCCATGTCCTTGACACCAGGACCTACCGTGGAGCTGATCTGCCCTCTGACCATCGACTAGTCATCTGTAAGATGCGCCTGCCATTCTTCCACTCCGGTGGTGGGTGTACACCCAGGACCCCATTCCAACATAAAGTGGCCTGGTCTCAGTTATCTGATGAAAGTTGCAAGCGAGAATTTCATCATCGCTTGCGGCTGGGATTGGCATCGTCCCCGATTCCTCCTGATGTCGAGGGTAAATGGGCGAGGTTTAGGACTGTGACTCATGCAGCTGCAATGGCTGCTTTGGGTACGCGGTCCAGACCTCCCCAGAGACCCTGGCTGACAGAGGAGGTGTTCAGGATGGTTGAGAAAAAGCGACAGGCCCACTATCATCGGCTACAGAATCCCACGTCAGAGAATGAGGAGGCTTACCGCAGCCTTCGCTCGGAGGTTCGGAGAGCCGTGAGGCGCTGCAAGGATGGGTGGTGGTCGCGGGTTGCTGAGGAGATGGAGTCTGCCTCAGTGGCCCGTGATCACAAATCTCTATTTAACTCCATCAAAAAAGTAACCTGCAGCGCCACACCTATTACCATCATTAGGGGAAAAAACGGTGATCCAATCTCCGACCCCCAGGAACAGGTTCGCAGATTTGCTGAGCATTTCTGTGAGGTCCTGGGGGAGGGAAAATCCCTCAGCCAGGAAAACATCGTGGCACAAAGTGAGGATGACCCTGCTGAGGCTGCGGTTCCTCAAATATTGGAAGAAGTCACCCCCTGTGAGTGGCTGGCTGAGGTGCCATCTGCGATCCGGAGTCTGAGACCAGGAAAGGCAGCGGACAGAGATGATCTCCCAAGCGAAATGCTGAGGGAGGGTGGCGTTTGTGCACAGACTGCCCTATATGACATCATAACAACAGTCTGGACCACTGGACGGGTTCCGCAGGATTGGAAGGATGCCCTGGTGGTCCCCCTTTTTAAGAAGGGGGACCGCACAGACTGTAACAACTACAGGGCCATCTCACTCCTCAGTGTGCCGGGAAAGGTCCTGGCAAGGATTATTCAGCATCGCCTTGCCAGGCACGCTGAGGAGAGGCTTGCGGAGCCCCAATGCGGTTTCAGGAAAGGGCGGTCCTGCACAGATGCCATATTTTCTGTCCGTCTGCTACAGCAGAGGTGTAGGGAATTCCAACAAGACCTACATCTCTGCTTTATTGACCTGGTCAAGGCCTATGATACCATCAGTAGGCCTGGGCTCTGGGTCGTTCTTCGTGCTTTTGGAGTACCTGACCCTCTGCTCACGATCATTAAGGACCTTCATGATGGTGATCGGGCCCGGGTAAAACTACGTGGCCGGGAGTCAGAGCCATTCCCTGTACACCTTGGGGTGCGACAGGGATGTCCTCTGGCTCCCACATTATTTAACATCTATTTTGACCACGTAGTTCATGAAGCCTTCAATAGCTGTACCGGGGGAATCTCCATATGGTACAGATATAATGGGAGGCTAATCGATGCCCGGGTGCGGTCAAGGGATGGCTCCCTATTGCTCAACCACGTTATGTATGCTGATGATTTGGTAATAGCTGCTCAGTCAGAGGAGGAGTTGGTGACGCTGCTGCTGAGACTGGAGCGTGCCACTAAGAGGTGTGGCCTTACCATCAGCCCCACCAAAACTAAGCACCTGCCTGGGTATTTTGTACCATCGGACACTCCACCCCCACAACGCCCAATCGGTGATGGGGCAGTTGTGGAGAGAGTGGAGAGTTTCCCATACCTGGGCAGTGTGCTTATGACTGGCTCCAGTTTAACAGCAGAGGTCTCACTCCGAATCAGTCGAGCGGCAATATCTTTTCATCGGTTGCGTAACGCTGTGTGGAAACTACCTGGTCTGTCGCTCCGCACTAAGCTTCAGATCTTCTCGGCCACGGTCATTCCCTCCCTTCTCTACGCTTGTGAAAGGTGGACCCCACTAGTGGAACATCTTCGCCGGTTAGAAACATTTAGGCTGGCCTGCCTACGATCCATCCTGGGTTTAACCAGACTGGATTGTGTGAGGAGCTCACAAATCCTTGAAAGATCTGTGCAGGGTCCCATCGGTGAGCTCCTCCGGCAGGCAAGGCTGCGATGGCTGGGTCATGTAGCCCGCATGCCCAGCCACCGCATGCCGAAACAGCTTTTGTTTGGCCGGATTGAGGGGGCTAAGCGGGCGCGGCACGGGCTAGAGAAGAGATGGAGTGATGTGGTACAGGAGGACGTGGAGCTGAGTGGACTTGCCGATGACTGGTACCAGCGGTGTCAAGATCGGCCTCTGTGGAGGAGGCTCGTGAAGGATGCTACTGGGCAGTTGGAGGCAGTCGCCCTCCAACAACAACGGAGGGCGGAGGAGCGACGCTCACAACAACGAGCGGAGCGCCGGGTGGCTAAAGCACAGCAGGTTGGCACAGTAGGGGCACAGGTGGTGCATCAGCCAGTCATCTCAGTCAGTCGACCCGTGGCACCTGGGTCTGCCCAGTGACCTCCTGCCAGCGGGCGTTCGACACTTCACGTGGCCTCACGGTGCACATAGCCTGGCACAAGCGTCGTGGTGACATCACGGCCACTTAGTGGCGAATGGCGGTTGTTGTTGTTGCTGTGTGTGTATGTGTGTGTGTCTGTGTGTGTCTGTGTGTATGTGTGTATGTGTGTGTGTGTCTGTGTGTGTCTGTGTGTATGTGTGTGTGTGTCTGTGTGTGTGTGTCTGTCTCGTGGGGAGCGATAGTGTAGCGGTTAGCGCGCTGCGCTATGAACCTGGCGACCCGGGTTCAATTCCCCCTCACGGCCAACACCAGTGACCATTATATGAACCGGTCCCGGGCCTCCCCTAGGTCGACTCAGCCTCAAATGAGTACCTGGTGCGGTGTGTAAACATTGCCACTAGGGAGACAAAGGCGGTCGGGCGTGGTGCTGGCCACCCACCCCCTCGTGTACCGTTCAGGCCTTCATAGGTGGTGCTGCTACTTGCTAACAACACTTGCCCCAACAGTCTGTTAAGGCTACACGGGGGATCTTTGTCTTTGTATCACCACCCAGGAGTCACGGAGCTTTTGAGGCTCCGAGCCACGTGGGAATCCACAACAGCGTGAGGCGGTGCCACTCACAGGTGAGACTCGGGGATATGTGATTTCTAATCGATAGCCATCCGTCGGTTAACCCATCGCAACTGCTGAGTCTGTCACGCGACTTCCTCCTTCCAGCGAGCCTTTGATGCTTCACGTGGCCTCAAAGTGTACACAGTGTGTACGTATACACAATAATGTCCACGTTGTTGTTGCTGAGTTCACGCACTCAAGGGAGGGGGCAATGGAAAATGAATCTGAATCAACTTAAACTCCATCCCCATGACCTCATGAAGTGCCAGCGGGAGGTGTACCTCGCTAGTGACGTCATGTCACCAAAGTATTCACACTCCCCCAACCCCCATCCACCGCGCCCTTGAGTGTGACGTCACCTCCGCTTGGGTCACTGCCGATATCAATCCAGTGCCAATCCTTATTTGGGCAAAGCTACGCCCAGTGACTGGCGGTACATTAACATAATGTATTCGTCGAAACCGTCGAGAGTTTATTGCGACGGGTTCAGCAGCCACGCCCCATCCCTCGACATATGGGCCGGACTCATTAACATAATTTATTCAGTTACAGCCGCTCATTGTGGGAGGGGCGCGTCTCTTAACCCGGAAGTGACGTCATGTTACCAGCTTACCCGCGTGACGTCAGGAGGCTGCCGATCCACACTTGCACTGAAATCCGAGGTGAGAAATTCTCATGGTTGTGGTGGTGGTTGTTGTTGTTTACCAAGGTAGAGCCTCTCTCTCTCGTAGGGATGTCAGTTGAGTAGCAGCGAGCATGGGAATCGATGTCCAGGTTGGAACTTTACAACGCGGGGCCTAGCCACGCGGGCCTTGCCTCCTGCCCTCGCCTGATTGCGTTTACTTTAATTATCTCGCTTAAGTTTAATTTGTCTTCACCCGGCTCGCCACTTTGTAACTTTGTTTTATTGTCAATATTCACGCAGTTTTTATTTTCTTTTGTTAGCAGGCCAAGCCCGCTTGAGCTGCTATACCGCTCTTGTTATCAGAAGCGACCTGCCCACAACAACACAAGGTGAGGCTTTGTCAACGTGTGTGAATGTTTTGACTTAAAACTTTGGTGACTGCAGGAATTAATATTCTTGGTTCTTTCGGTAAAGTCACGTAGATAGAAAATAAAATAAGAATAAAATTAAATGAATAATTGAAAATAAATAAAAAAACCCACGAGGTTTTGATCGCAACACAAGTGGTCTTTATCTTATTAAATTTAATCTGTTATTTTTATTTTCTATCTACGTGACTTTACTGAAATAACCAACAATACGTGTGTCAATGTATCTATCGGTCAAAGACGCTAAGCGCGTGCCGCTGTTGACTCTGAATGTGTGGAGGGGAACACGTTCACCACGGGGAGAGAGACAGAGACACGGATAGCCTCGGCTATGTTGATTGATCCTCGATTCATTACTTGGTGGAGTGAGGAAGAATTGATGCTGAGCAGATGAAGGTAGCCAGGCATGGTTCTGGTCACACTGCCACCTGTTTACTCATGGCAGTGTTTGACAGTGTCAAGTTTGTGTTTGCAGTAAAGTCTATTAACTCTGTTGAACACGAGGTTATATCAAAACAATAGTTTATTTTAGTTTTCCTCTGGAACTTTATACGAATGGAAACAGGAGGTGAACACAGCACACACATTCAGCTGAAGTCGGAACTGTTCATCCCCGGCATTCAAGGACATATGAGCATGGACTCACACCTGAGTTGCGATTGAACGTTAATTTATGCATTTCTGCACAACACAAATAGTATTGTTTTCAACACCCTTTGCTATGTCAGCTGAATTTAGCTTTCATAAATATTCATCTTTTAGTCAGACAGCCAAATTTGTGTGCTTAGAGTTTTGAGTTAACATTCATCTTGAAGATATGAAGGCTTCCAGGAATATTAATGGCATTTTCCCTCTCATTGTGTGCCATAACAGCCCGTGGAGAGAAACCCTTCAGGTGCAGTGTGTGCGTGAAGGCGTTTGCACGTTCATCAAATCTGATAAATTTGGGAAACTTTTTCACTACATCATGAATATATTAATAAGTATAGACGTGTAAGTCACGTGTGCATTCCTCTGTACCTGACGTGTAGATGGTGTGGATATTCTTTTTTTCTGTCTGCAGCTGACGATTCCTCTGCAGAATTGGTCTGATGGTGCAAAGGCACTCAGCGCAGCTCGGTACGACAAGTCAACAATGCGACCAGCGTGCAAACAGCACGGACCGGACTGGAAATTTGACACGGCACCAGAGAACTCGCACAGGAGAGAAACCCTTCAAATGTACTGTGTGTAACAAGGCATTTGCATGGCCATCAGTTTTTCAGAACCACCAGAGAACACGCACGGGAGAGAAACCCTTCAGGTGCACGATGTGCGGGATGGCGTTTACACAGTCATGTAATCTTGTAATACACCAGAGAACACACACGGGAGAGAAACCCTTCAAGTGCAGTGTGTGTGGGAAGACATTTTCAGATTCATCTGCTCTTGTAAAACACCAGAGAACACACACGGGAGAGAAACCCTTCAGGTGCAGTGTGTGTGGGATGGCGTTTACACAGTCATATAATCTCGTATTACACCAGAGAACACACACGGGAGAGAAACCCTTCAAGTGCAGTGCGTGCGTGAAGGCATTTGCACATTCATCAAATCTTCAAGTACACCAGAGAACACAGAAGCATCAGAAGATCCACAAGGAGTGGAGTCTGAAATCAGCTTGTGAAAGTCAAAGTGCCACAATGAGCCCATCCCTCATGAAACAAGAACCGGATGAAAATCCCAGCTTAGACACTTTTAAGGTATAAAGGTGAAATATGAAGAGGTGAAGCTGAAATATGAAGAGGTGAAGGTGAAATGTGAAGAAGTGATGAGCGAAGAAGTGAAGGTAAAATGTGAAGATGAAGATTCAACTCCAAAATGGGACATTAACATCGTGAAGCAGGAGGAGAATTCTGACTGAGGCAGAGCGAGGCAACTCCCAGCAGTTTGTGGAAGTGGAGGTGTGGGTGGACTTGCTCCTAGACAATACAAAGTCAAGTGGAGACCCAGTAGATGTGTAAGCCAAAGACGATGTCGCTACAATAGATGCACCTTTGTCACAGGCCTTTAATGATTAGAACGTGAAGTTGAACACTCATTTCTTAGGTTCATCCTGCAGAGTAAGGGCGGCCAGTCTTTGTGGGCCCGTGGGTTGGGTAGATCTCTAACCAGGAGCAAGAGCCAATAAGCTCCCAAGCATTCATGGTGCTTGCTTAACCACCTCAGCAACTCGGAGTTTTGTGTCGTACCTCGTCTGAAACACTCGAAGAGCATCCCCAAGTAGCAGCTGCCCCTGTGTGGCACAAGGTGGTGGCCCTGCACCGGCCTGCATGTGGACAAGAGCCTGTCAGTAGGGGGCGATGATTGATGTGTCATCTCAGTTGTGTAGTTTGTAGGTAATGTTTAGAATTTGCTACATTTTCACTCAGACGCCAGCATGCAATGGCCTCGTTTTGAATGACACAATAGTATGTTTTACATACACTCTGAAGCAGACTGCACCTTTTTTTTCAAAGTTTGTTAATACGATGTAATGTTACGCAGTATATTTCACTGCAGTAATCCAATTTTGTTAATATGCCTGTCAATAATTTAGAATGTATACTTGTCTGGTTTTGTGCATACTTGTAACATTTGATCTGTAAGGGTCAAATATTGAATAAGTGATGTTAGGACAAAGTGTGTGTGTGTTTGGAAGTAACCTGTACAGAGAACTCAGGTGAGACCCGTTGTTCTTGTGATACAGGTCAAACGGTGTTTTTGTGTTCCACGAAGCATCTGGAGCAACTCATTGTCTTTGAAATAGGTAGTACGCTCGGATCATTCATCAGTTACAAGGTATACCACTTAAAGGTTACACGTATAGGAGGAGGTACATTCTCTACAACACAAATTGTAGTTTTGTGTTACGTGTTGACGTAGATTTTGTCTAACTGGGACTAGAAATGCTCCTTGCTGATTAACGTCTGGATGTTCGTTACCTATCGGTTGAAGCAAACCCCACTGCTGTTGTTGAGACGCTGTGCACCATTTAATGGTCCAACACATTGACGGCCTTCAGGCCAGGAAAGTCACAACATTTGCACACGAAGGACGCATTCACGCAAGTACCCCATGCTCCGTTTTGAAGTTTTAAAATGAAACATCTTTGAATTGTGTTGTGTTTTGAATTAGATAATTTGTATTTCTTCATTAAAAGCTTGTTTCAATTTACATCTGGAAGACTTCATTGAAAAGGACATTTCGTGTGAATTTTCTCTCGTCATTAAGTAGATGGCCTTGCCGGGGGTTCGGTTCAATGCGGACACAAACAGTGAACACAGACACAGTGTACACACACAATGTACACACACAGTTTATACACTGTACACACAATGTACAGACAGTGTACACAGACAGTGTACACACACACAGTGTACACAGTGTACACACAGTGTACACACACACTGTATACACAAAGTGTACACACACAGTGTACACACACAGTGTACACACACAGTGTATACACAGTGTACACACACAGTGAACACACAGTGTACACACACAGTGTCTGTATACTGTACACACACAGTGTATACACAGTGTACACACACGCACAGTGCACACACACAGTGTACACACACAGGGTACACACACACAGTGTACACACAGTGTACACACACACAGTGTACACACACTGTACACACAGTGTACAAACATACAGTGTACACACACACAGTGACACATACACACAGTGACACACACAGTGACACAGTGACACACAGCGACACAGTGACACAGTGTACACACACAGTGTACACACACACAGTGTATACGAACAGTGTACACACAGTGTATACAAATAGTGTACACACAGTGTACACACACAGTGTACATACACAGTGTGCACACACAGTGTACACAAACTGTACACACAGTGTACACACACAATGTACACACACAGTGTACACACACACAGTGTACAAACACGCAGTGTACACACACAGTGTATACACACAGTGTACACACACGCAGTGTACACACACAGTGTATACACAGTGTACACACACAGTGTACACACACACACAGGGTATACACAGTGTACACACACACAGTGTACACACGGTGTACATACAGTGGATACACCCAGTGTACACACACAGGGTACACACACAGTGTATATATACACACAGAGTGTACACACACAGTGACAGTGACAAGCACACTGACACAGTGACACGCACACAGTGACACAATGACACACACAGCGACACACAGTGACACAGTGTATACACACAGTGTACACACACACAGTGTACACACACACAGTGTATACACAATAATGTCCACGTTGTTGTTGCTGAGCTCACACACCCAAGGGAGGAAGCAAAGGAAAATGAATCTAAATCAACTTAAACTCCAACTGTGTGACGTCACCACTCTGCATTACCTCATCGGCGTGAAACGTCAGGGGGAGGTGTACCTCGCTAGGACGTCATGTCACCAAGGTATTCACCCCTCCCCCGTCCACCGCGCTCTTGAGCGTGACGTCACCTCCGCCCGTGTCACTGCCGATATCGTTCCAGTGGCAATCCTTATTTGGGCAAAGCCACGCCCAGTGACTGGTGGCTCATTAACATAATGTGTCCGTTAAAGCCGTTGCGAGTTTATTGCGACGGGTTCAGCGCCCACGCCCCCATCCCTCGACTTATGGGCCGGCCTCTTTAACATAATTTATTCAGTTACGGAGCCGCTCGTGGGAGGAAAGTGACGTCACACTACTTCCTGCTGTCGCGAGGTAACAGGAAGCTGCCCTGTGCGCGCTTGCACTGAAATCCGAGGTGAGAAATTCTCATCGTTGTGGTGGTGGTGGTTGTGGTGGTTGTTGTTGTTGTTTACCAAGGTAGAGCCTCTCTCTCGTAGGGATGTCAGTTGAGTAGCAGCGAGCATGGGAATCGATGTCCAGGTTGGAACTTTACAACGCGGGGCCTAGCCACGCGGGGCCTTGCCTCCTGCCCTCACCTGATTGCATTCACTTTAATTATCTCGCTTTAAGTTTAATTTGTCTTCACCCGGCTCGCCACTTTGAAACTTTGTTTTATTGTCAATATTCACGCAGTTTTTATTTTCTTTTGTTAGCAGGCCAAGCCCGCTTGAGCTGCTATACCGCTCTTGTTATCAGAAGCGACCTGCCCACAACAACACAAGGTGAGGCTTTGTCAACGTGTGTGAATGTTTTGACTTAAAACTTTGGTGACTGTAGGAATTAATATTCTTGGTTTATTCGGTAAAGTCACGTAGATAGAAAATAAAATAATAAAAATAAATGAAAAATAATTTTTTTAAAATAAAGCAAAAAACCCCCGACGTTTCGATCTCAACACAAGTGGTCTTTATCTTTATTAAATTTAATCTGTTATTTTTATTTTCTATCTACGTGACTTAACTGAAAGAACCAACAATACGTGCGTCAATGTCTATCGGTCAAAGTCGCTAAGCGCGTGCCGCTGTTGACTCTGAATGTGTGGAGGGGAACACCTTCACCACGGGGAGAGAGAGAGACAGAGACACGGATAGCCTCGGCTATGTTGATTGATCCTCGATTCATTACTTGGTGGAGTGAGGAAGAATTAATGCTGAGCAGATGAAGGTGGCCAGGCATGGTTCTGGTCACACCACCACCTGTTTACCCATGGCAGTGTGTGACAGTGTCAAATTTGTGTTTGCAGTAAAGTCTATTAACTCTGTTGAACACGAGGATATATAAAAACAATAGTTTATTTTTGTTTTCCTCTGGAACTCTTTATACGAATGGAAACAGGAGGTGAACACAGCACACACATGCAGCTGAAGTCGGATCTGTTCATCCCCAGCATTCAAGGACATCTGAGCCTGGATTCACACCTGAGTTGCGATTGAACGTTTATTAATGCATTTTTGCATAACAGAAATAGTATTGTTTTCAACACCCTTTGCTATGTCAGCTGAATTTATCTTTCCTAAATATTCCTTTTATAGTCAGCCGAAATTGTGTGGGTTAATTTTCATTTTGAAGATATGAAGGCTTCCAGGCATATTAATGACATTTCCCCTCTCACTGTGTGCCATAGCAGCCCGTGGAGAGAAACCCTTCAGGTGCACTCTGTGCGGGAAGGCATTTGCACGTTCATCAAATCTGATGAATTTGAGAAACTTTTCATTACATCATGAATATATTAATAAGTATAGACGTGTAAGTCACGTGTGCATTCCTCTGTGCCTGACGTGTAGATGGTGTGGATATTCTTTTTTTCTGTCTGCAGCTGACGCTTCCTCTGCAGAATTGGTCTGATGGAGCAAAGGCACTCAGCGCAGCTCGGTACGACAAGTCAACAATGCGACCAGCGTGCATACAGCACGGACCGGACTGGAAATTTGACACGGCACCAGAGAAGTCACACAGGAGAGAAACCCTTCAAATGTACTGTGTGTAACAAGGCATTTGCATGGCCATCAGTTTTTCAGAACCACCAGAGAACACACACGGGAGAGAAACCCTTCAAGTGCACTGTGTGTGGGAAGGCATTTTCAGATTTATCTACTCTTAAAAAAACACCAGAGAACACACACAGGAGAGAAACCCTTCAAGTGCAGTGTGTGCGTGAAGGCGTTTACACAGTCATGTAATCTTGTAACACACCAGAGAACACATACGGGAGAGAAACCCTTCAAGTGCAGTGTGTGTGCGAAGACATTTTCAGATTCATCTGCTCTTAAAAAACACCAGAGAACACATACGGGAGAGAAACCCTTCAAATGCACTGTGTGTGGGAAGGCATTTTCAGATTCATCTACTCTTAAAAAACACCAGAGAACACACACAGGAGAGAAACCCTTCAGGTGCAGTGTGTGTGGGAAGACATTTTCAGATTCATATAATCTTGTAACACACCAGAGAACACACACGGAAGAGAAACCCTTCAGGTGCACTCTGTGCGGGAAGGCGTTTGCACAGTCACCACATCTTAAAGTACACCAGAGAACACACACGGGAGAGAAACCCTTCAAGTGCAGTGTGTGCGTGAAGGCGTTTGCACATTCATCTGCTCTTGTAAAACACCAGAGAACACACGGGAGAGAAACCCTTCATGTGCACAATGTGCGGGATGGCGTTTACACAGTCATCAACTTTTCGAAGACACCAGAGAACACAAAAGCATCGGAAGATCCACAAGGAGCGGAGTCGGAGTCTGAAATCAGCTTGTGAAAGTCAAAGTGCCGCAATAATCCCATCCCTCATGAAACAAGAACCGGACGAAAATCTCAGCTTGGACACTTTTAAAGGTATCGAGGTGAAATATGAAGATGTGATGGTGAAATATGAAGAGGTGAAGGTGAAATGTGAAGAAGTGATGAGCGAAGAAGTGAAGGTAAAAAGTGAAGATGAAGATTCAACTCCAAAATGGGACCTTCACATCGTAAAGCAGGAGGAGAATTCTGACTGTGAATCAGAGTGAGGCAACTCCCAGCAGTTTGTGGAAGTGGAGGTGTGGGTGGACTTGCTCCTAGACAATACAAAGTCAAGTGGAGACCCGGTAGATGTGTAAGCCAGAGACGATGTCGCTACAATATATGCACTTTTGTCACAGGCCTTTAATGACAAGAACGTGAATTTGGACACTCAATTCCTAGGTTCAACCTGCAGAGTAAGGGCGGCCAGTCTTTGTGGGCCCGTGGGTTGGGTAGACCTCTAACCAGGAGCAAGAGCGAATAAACTCCCAAGCATTCACTATGTTATAATAATTGCTTTTACACGGTGCTTGCTTAATCGCCTCAGCAACTCGGAGTTTTGTGTTGTACCTCGCCTGAAACACTCGAAGAGCATCCCCAAGTAGCAGCTGCCCCTGTGTGGCACAAGGTGGTGGCCCTGCACCGGCCTGCATGTGGACAAGAGCCTGTCAGTAGGGGGCGATGATTGATGTGTCATCTCCATCTACTCCACCTCCATCTACTCCACCTCCATCTACTCCACCTCCTGCACCTTCATCTACTCCACCTCCATCTGCTCCACCTCCATCCACTCCACCTCCATCCACTCCACCTCCATCTACTCCACCTCCATCTACACGTAGACACACAGACACACAGACACACGGAGACACACGTAGACACACACAAACACAGACACACAGACACACGTAGACACACACAGACACACAGACACACAGACACACGTAGACACACACAGACATGTAGACACACAGACACACACAGACACGTAGACACACGTAGACAACAACAACCGCCATTCGCCACTAAGTGCCGGTGACGTCACCATGATGCTTGTGCACCCTGAGGCCACGTGAAGTGTCGAACGCCCGCTGGCAGGAGGTCACGGGGCAGACCCAGGTGCCACGGGTCGACTGACTGAGATGACTGGCTGATGCACCACCTGTGCCCCCTACTGTGCCAACCTGCTGTGCTTTAGCCACCCGGCACTCCGCTCGTTGTTGTGAGCGTCGCTCCTCCGCCCTCCATTGTTGTTGGAGGGCGACTACCTCCAACTGCCCAGTAGCGTCCTTCACGAGCCTCCTCCACAGAGGCCGATCTTGACACCGCTGGTACCAGTCATCGGCAAGTCCACTCAGTTCCACGTCCTCCTGTACCACATCACTCCATCTCTTCTCTAGCCCGTGCCGCGCCCGCTTAGCCCCCTCAATCCGGCCGAACAAAAGCTGTTTCGGCATGCGGTGGCTGGGCATGCGGGCTACATGACCCAGCCATTGCAGCCTTGCCCGCCGGAGCTCACCGATGGGACCTTGCCCAGATCTTTCAAGGATTTGTGAGCTCCTCACACAATCCAGTCTGGTTAAACCCAGGATGGATCGTAGGCAGGCCAGCCTAAATGTTTTTAACCGGCGAAGATGTTCCATTAGGGGGGTCCATGTTTCGCAAGCGTAGAGAAGGGACCGAATGACCGTGGCCGAGAAGACCTGAAGCTTAGTGCGGAGCGACAGACCAGGTAGCTTCCACACAGCGTTACGCAACCGATGAAAAGATATTGCCGCTCGACTGATTCGGAGTGAGACCTCTGCTGTTAACCTTGAGCCGGTCATAAGCACACTGCCCAGGTATGGGAAACTCTCCACTCTCTCCACAACTGCCCCATCACCGATTGGGAGTTGTGGGGGTGGAGTGTCCGATGGTACAAAATACCCAGGCAGGTGCTTAGTTTTGGTGGGGCTGATGGTAAGGCCCCACCTCTTAGTGGCACGCTCCAGTCTCAGCAGCAGCGTCTCCAACTCCTCCTCTGAATGAGCAGCTATTACCAAATCATCAGCATACATAACGTGGTTGAGCAATAGGGAGCCATCCCTTGACCGCACCCGGGCATCGATCAGCATCCCATTATATCTGTACCATATGGAGATTCCCCCGGTACAGCTATTGAAGGCTTCACGAACTACGTGGTCAAAATAGATGTTAAACAATGTGGGAGCCAGAGGACATCCCTGTCGCACCCCAAGGTGTACAGGGAATGGCTCTGACTCCCGGCCACGTAGTTTTACCCGGGTCCGCTCACCATCATGAAGGTCCTTAATGATCGTGAGCAGAGGGTCAGGTACTCCAAAAGCACGAAGAACAACCCAGAGCCCAGGCCTACTGATGGTATCATAGGCCTTGACCAGGTCAATAAAGCAGAGATGTAGGTCTTGTTGGAATTCCCTACACCTCTGCTGTAGCAGACGGACAGAAAATATGGCATCTGTGCAGGACCGCCCTTTCCTGAAACCGCATTGGGGCTCCGCAAGCCTCTCCTCAGCGTAACTGGCAAGGCGATGCTGAATAATCCTTGCCAGGACCTTTCCCGGCACACTGAGGAGTGAGATACCCCTTTAGTTACAGTCTGTGCGGTCCCCCCTTCTTAAAAAGGGGGACCACCAGGGCATCCTTCCAATCCTGTGGAACCCATCCAGTGGTCCAGACCGTTGTTATGATGTCATATAGGGCAGTCTGTGCACAAACGCCACCCTCCCTCAGCATTTCGCTTGGGAGATCATCTCTGCCCGCTGCCTTTCCTGGTCTCAGACTCCGGATTGCCTTCAGTACTTCCTCAACAGATGGCACCTCAGCCAGCCACTCACAGGGGGTGACTTCTTCCAATATTTGAGGCACCGCAGCCTCAGCAGGGTCATCCTCACTTTGTGCCACGATGTTTTCCTGGCTGAGGGATTTTCCGTCCCCCAGGACCTCACAGAAATGCTCAGCAAATCTGCAAACCTGTTCCTGGGGGTCGGAGATTGGATCACCGTTTTTTCCCCTAATGATGGTAATAGGTGTGGCGCTGCAGGTTACTTTTTTGATGGAGTTAAATAGAGATTTGTGATCACGGGCCACTGAGGCAGACTCCATCTCCTCAGCAACCCGCAACCACCACCCATCCTTGCAGCGCCTCACGGCTCTCCGAACCTCCGAGCGAAGGCTGCGGTAAGCCTCCTCATTCTCTGACGTGGGATTCTGTAGCCGATGACAGTGGGCCTGTCGCTTTTTCTCAACCATCCTGAACACCTCCTCTGTCAGCCAGGGTCTCTGGGGAGGTCTGGACCGCATACCCAAAGCAGCCATTGCAGCTGCATGAGTCACACTCCTAAACCTCGCCCATTTACCCTCGACATCAGGAGGAGTCGGGGACGATGCCAATCCCAGCCGCAAGCGATGATGAAATTCTCGCTTGCAACTTTCATCAGATAACTGAGACCAGGCCACATTAGGTTGGAATGCGGTCCTGGGTGTACACCCACCACCGGAGTGGAAGAATGGCAGGCGCATCTTACAGATGACTAGTCGATGGTCAGAGGGCAGATCAGCTCCACGGTAGGTCCTGGTGTCAAGGACATGGGCTCGCATCCGCTGGTCCGTCACTATGTAGTCCAGCAGATGTTCTTGCTTGGACCCGGCATGCATCCATGATGTTGTGTGGATGCGCCGATGCCGGAACAGCGTGTTGGTAATTACAAGTCCATGGGCTGCACAAAAATCTAGCAGCCTCCTACCGTTGTTATTGAGCTGATCTGGCCCATGCCCTCCAATCACTCCAGACCAGGTGCCAGTATCATGACCAACTCGGGCATTGAAGTCACCCAGCATGATGACTCTATCCCGAGGGGCCACTTTAGCCAGCACTTGTGACAGGAGGTCATTTAAGGCATCTGACTCATCGGCTTTGCCTGCATCCCTCCACGGATGTTCATCTTCGGTGGGGGCATAAGTAACCACGACCACCATTCCTCACCTCCGGTTGATGGGAAGGCGAGCCCAAAGTAGCCTGGGGCTTACAGCTTCCCACACCTCACCGCCACGCTCCCACGCCCCCTTCATTCTTTTGTTCAAAAGAAGAGCCACTCCCTGTTGTTTGGCAGTCTCCTGCCCCGAGTAGAGGACTGTCCACCCCTCATGGTGGCAGGAGCCAGAGCCGGTCCACCGGACCTCCTGAATGCCACGTAGATCCAGGCGGTACCGGTCCAGCTCCCGACAGAGGAGTGGCAGCCTCTCCTCCGCAGTGAGCGTTCGAACATTCCACGTGGCCACCCGTAGTGGCTTTTCGTTGTTTCTGGAGGAGCCCCGAGGGTAGATATTCAATCTCCTGGCTCCGCCAATTGGGGTTTAGTCAGGAGACGTCATAGACGCCTGGCCCCCCGGGGCCTCCGGCACAAGCTTATTAGTTACATATTTCAGTTTAACTCGTGGTTTAGTGGTAATTAATTGAAGGTGGAGGGGTTACCAGCCCCTCGCACCCATCCAGAGCCCCCGTTTAGCCCCTGTGGTGGACACATATGCCATGAGGGGAGGAGCCAATCAAAATTGGACCTCCCCCCACAGCACTGTCCACGACAGAGTTGCCCGTCCGGCACCGCGAGGAGGTAAGGGGTTGTTTTGCCGGACACACGTAGACACACAGACACAGACAGACACACGCAGACACACACAGACACACGTAGACACACACAGACACACGTAGACACACACACACACGTAGACACACACAGACACACGTAGACACACACAGACACCACGCACACCGCTGGATGATTTTGTTATTGCGGTCCTCGTCAAGGGTTGGTTCCAAAATCGACGAGCCAAGTGGCGACGGCTGGAGCAGGAAGCGGCGTGGACGACGCACGTCACCGAAGCCAGGAACGCCGTCGCCACGGACGCCATCACCCCCGCCACGGCCACCGGCGTCACCGTCGCCACGGCCACCACCACCACCGTCACCACCGCCACGGCCGTAATGAACCGGTAATTGGCATCGACTCGCTCTGCGAGTCTGCGGAGAGCGGTGAGCGTCGAGCGGTGAATGGTGAGCGTCCACAGAGCGTCCAAGCGAGGCGTCATCCATCCCACGTCGATGAACGGACAAGTTCAGCCTTGCAGCTCTTGACTCGCCTCACACTCATGGGACCCACGGTGGCTATGAGATGTTGACTACCTCGCCTGGTGTACAGGAGGTCGTGGGTTTGATTCCAACCCTGACGATGCCTGCTGCTGTATATTTAGAGTCTGCGTCTGTCATCATCACGGTGGCTATGAGATGTTGACTACCTCGCCTGGTGTACAGGAGGTCGTGGGTTTGATACCAACCCTGACGATGTCTGCTGCTGTATATTTAGAGTCTGCGTCTGTCATCATCATCACGGTGGCTATGAGATGTTGACTACCTCGCCTGGTGTACAGGAGGTCGTGGGTTTGATACCAACCCTGACGATGTCTGCTGCTGCATATTTGGAGTCTGCGTGTCTCATCACGGTGGCTATGAGATGTTGACTACCTCACTTGGTCTACAGGAGGTTGCATAGATAATCACCATGATTGCATGGAGTCTCTGTATCTCCATGAGTCTCTATGTATCTCCATGAGTCTCTATGTATCTCCATGAGTCTCTATGTATCTCCATGAGTCTCTAGGTATCTATGAGTCTCTATGGTACCTAGAGATGCATCGAGACTCATAGAGACACATAGACTCATGGAGATACATAGAGACGCATAGAGATACATACTCATAGAGATACATAGAGACTTAGAGATACAGAGAGACTCATAGAGATACATAGAGACTCATAGAGATACATAGAGACTCAGAGATAGAGAGACGCATAGAGTTACATAGACTCGTAGAGATACATAGAGACTCAGAGATACAGAGAGACTCAGAGATACAGAGAGACTCATAGAGATACATTGAGATACATAGAGACGCATAGAGACTCAGAGATACATAGAGACTCGTAGAGATACATCAACACGCATAGAGATACATAGAGACTCATAG
The DNA here is from genome assembly GCF_048934315.1 of Petromyzon marinus. NCBI lineage: Eukaryota > Metazoa > Chordata > Hyperoartia > Petromyzontiformes > Petromyzontidae > Petromyzon > Petromyzon marinus. The sequence continues at coordinate 1,977,033 of NW_027422928.1, read as the reverse complement.
AGATACATAGAGACTTAGAGATACAGAGAGACTCATCGAGATACATAGAAACTCATAGAGATACAGAGACTCATAGAGATACATAGAGACTCACGGAGACTCATAGAGGTGCGTGTAGTGCCGTCGTTAGAGCAGCGGCCAAACCTCCGCCTCCACATTTACAGGCAGCGGCAGCAGCAGCAGCAGGTGAAGCGCGAGATCCACACGCGCTCCGCCAACCCCCACGTGGGAGCCAGCACCGCCAAGGTGACCGGCGTACAGACACCAGAACCTCCATCTGCTCCACCTCCATCTACTCCACCTGCATCTACTCCACCTCCATCTACTCCACCTCCATCTACTCCACCTGCATCCACTCCACCTGCATCTACTCCACCTGCATCTACTCCACCTCCTGCACCTCCATCTACTCCACCTCCATCTACTCCACCTCCATCCGCTCCACCTCCATCCGCTCCACCTGCATCTACTCCACCTCCATCTACTCCACCTCCTGCACCTCCATCTACTCCACCTCCATCTACTCCACCTGCATCTACTCCACCTCCATCTACTCCACCTCCATCCACTCCACCTCCATCTACTCCACCTGCATCTACTCCATCTCCATCTACTCCACCTCCATCCGCTCCACCTGCATCTACTCCACCTGCATCTACTCCACCTCCATCCGCTGCACCTCCATCTACTCCACCTGCATCTACTCCACCTCCATCTACTCCACCTCCATCCGCTCCACCTGCATCTACTCCACCTGCATCTACTCCACCTGCATCTACTCCACCTGCATCTACTCCACCTCCATCTACTCCACCTCCTGCACCTCCATCCACTCCTCCATCCACTCCACCTCCATCTACTCCAGCGCCATCTACTGCACCTCCATCTACTCCACCTCCATCCACTCCACCTCCATCCACTCCACCTCCTGCACCTCTATCCACTCCACCTCCATCTACTCCACCTCCATCCACTCCACCTCCATCCACTCCACCTCCTGCACCTCCATCCACTCCACCTCCATCTACTCCACCTCCATCCACCCCACCTCCTGCACCTCCATCTACTCCACCTCGTCCAACCCCCATCACCTGCACCACCACCCCCACCCTCCTCCTTCCCCATGTTCCTCCCCCCTCCTGCACCGTTCCTGCACCACGGCATCAATTCAAAGGTCGAAGTTCATCCGTCGCTGTAACAGTGACGGGGATTATCTGAACGGCACCCGGGCCTCCCCTAGGTCGACCCGGCCTCAAACGTGCGGGGGGGGGGGCTCCTGGTGGTTCCCCGCCGGTTTGCCCCGTCGCCCGGCCACCCCCCGCCGGCATCCTGCCGGTTGCGGCGCTCTCAAGCGCCGCCGCTCGCACCGTCGGTGCCCACGCATCCCTGGTGGCGGTGGCGGCGGCGGCGGCGACGGTGACGACGGTGTTGGTGATTGTGGCGACTGGGACGACCACGGTCGCCGCTGCTGCTGCTTCTACGAGCCGTCCTGAAATAGGCCCTCGTCTGTAACGACGTCGCCGCACTCGACCGCTCCTTCAACATCGCCGCACAAGTGAACCGCTCGGCACAGCTCGGTGGTGGTGGTTGTTATGGTGGTAGTGGTTATGGTGGTGGTGGTGGTGATGATGGTGGTGATGATGGTGATGGTGATTATGGTGGTGGTGGTTATGGTGATGGTGGTGGTGGTTATGATGGTGGTGGTGGTTATGATGGTGGTGATGATGGTGGTGGTGATGATGGTGGTGGTGGTTATGATGGTGGTGGTGGTGATGGTGGTGTTGGTTATGGTGGTTATGCTGGTGGTGGTGGTGATTATGATGGTGGTGGTGGTTATGATGGTGGTGGTTATGGTGGTGGTTATGATGGTGGTGGTTATGATGTTGGTGGTGGTTATGGTGGTGGTGGTTATGATGGTGGTGGTGGTTATGGTTGTGGTTATGATGGTGGTGGTTATGGTGGTGGTTATGATGGTGGTGGTTATGGTGGTGGTGGTGGTTATGGTGGTGGTGGTTATGATGGTGGTGGTGGTTATGGTGGTGGTGGTTATGATGGTGGTTATGGTGGTGGTGGTTATGATGGCGGTGGTTATGGTGGTGGTTATGATGGTGGTTATGGTGGTGGTGGTTATGATGGTGGTGGTGGTTATGGTGGTGGTTATGGTGGTGGTGGTCATGATAGTGGTGGTGGTTATAATGGTGTTGGTTATGGTGATGGTGGTGGTTATGGTGATGGTGGTTATGATGGTAGTTATGATGGTGGTGGTTATGGTGGTGGTTATGGTGGTGGTTATGATGGTGGTGGTTATGATGGTGGTTATGATGGTGGTGGTTATGGTGGTGGTGGTTATGGTGGTGGTGGTGGTGGTTATGATGGTGGTGGTCATGATGGTGGTGGTGGTGGTTGTGGTGGTGATGGTGGTTATGATGGTGGTGGTGGTGGTTATGATGGTGGTGGTGATGATGGTGGTGGTGCTGGTTATGGTGGTGGTCGTGGTGGTTATGGTGGTGGTGGTTATGGTGGTGGTGGTTATGATGGTGGTGGTTATGATGGTGGTGGTCATGATGGTGGTGGTGGTTATGGTGGTGATGGTGGTTATGATGGTGGTGGTGGTTATGATGGTGGTGGTGATGATGGTGGTGGTGGTTATGGTGGTGGTGGTTATGGTGGTGGTGGTTATGATGGTGGTGGTGGTTATGATGGTGGTGGTGGTTATGATGGTGGTGGTTATGATGGTGGTGGTGGTTATGATGGTGGTGGTTATGATGGTGGTGGTTATGATGGTGGTTATGGTGGTGGTGGTTATGATGGTGATGGTGGTTATGATGGTGGTGGTTATGGTGGTGGTTATGGTGGTGGTGGTTATGATGGTGGTGGTTATGATGGTGGTGGTTATGATGGTGGTGGTGGTTATCATGGTGGTGGTAGTTATGGTGGTGGTGGTTATGATGGTGGTGGTGGTCATGATGGTGGTTGTTATGGTGGTTATGATGGTGGTGGTGGTGGTTATGGTGGTGGTGGTTATGGTGGTGGTTATGATGGTGGTGGTGGTTATGATGGTGGTGGTTATGATGGTGGTGGTTATGATGGTGGTGGTGGTCATGATGGTGGTGGTGGTTATGATGGTGGTGGTGGTTATCATGTGAGTTGTATTAGCACCCCACTGAGATTGACGTTCCACAGTGATTTATAATAAAGGCTGTTACGAGTTCTACCCGCCTCGTGATTTACAATTCCATTTACGTATTAAGAAGGCGCGCAGATCCGGACAGTAATTACGTTTATTTTTTGTTATTAAACTCATGATATTTAATTTAAAAAAATTAAGTGAGGTAAACTACCTTAGCCCTCAGGTCTAAATGCGTAAAAAGAGAAGCGTGTGTATTCCCATAATATGAGCACCGTATTTTCCCGCATCTAACCCGCAGACGCATACACACCCCGTGTCAGCATGCGAGCTCGCATGCGGACAAGGAGTGTGGGCGACTCAAGCTACATAGAGCGACATTAACCTGGGGCTGCTGCTGCTGCTGCTACTGCTGATAGCGGGTGGTGGTGGTGGCTGCTGATAGTGGGTGGTGGTGGTGGCTGCTGCTACTGCTGATAGCGGGTGGTGGAGGTGGCTGCTGCTGCTAGCGGGTGGTGGTGGTGGTGGTGGTGAGGGCTGCTACTGCTGATAATGGGTGGTGGTGGTGGTGAGGGCTGCTACTACTGATAGTGGGTGGTGGTGGTGGCTGCTGATAGCGGGTGGTGGTGGTGGTGAGGGCTGCTGATAGCGGGTGGTGGTGGTGGTGAGGGCTGCTGATAGCGGGTGATGGTGGTGGTGGTGAAGGCTGCTGATAGCGGGTGGTGGTGGTGGTGAGGGCTGCTGATAGCGGGTGGTGGTGGTGGTGGCTACTGCTGATAGTGGGTGGTGGTGGTGGTGAGGGCTGCTACTGCTGCTAGTGGGTGGTGGTGGTGGTGAGGGCTGCTGCTAGTGGGTGGTGGTGGCTGCTGCTGATAGCGGGTGGTGGTGGTGGTGGCTGCTGCTGATAGCGGGTGGTGGTGGTGGCTGCTACTGATAGCGGGTGGTGGTGGTGGCTGCTACTGCTGATGGTGGTGGTGGTGGCTGCTGCTGATAGTGGGTGGTGGTGGTGGCTGCTACTGTTGTATATGAGCCTTTTCCAAAATTGATATTAACAATAATATTTGCGTTATATATAATATTTTTTTTTAACAAAGAAAAAATAATAAAACCTGTAATCCAGGCACACGAAAAACCAGATGTCGATCATAAACAGACCATTAAAAAATAAAGAAATAATAAAACTCTCTAGGCGAGGATGTTAGCAGCTATCTGCGAAGATCTCCAGATGAACAAAAGTTTGATGTGCCCTAAGGGAGGTCACGCAGAGGGAAGCCCTCCGCAACCCAGAAACGAGGACGCCCATGGGTTAAACCATATATATATTTTTTCTTTGTCATTAAAACAACGGTTCAAATTTAAAATGCAATAACAAGAATAAGCTAAAGTTAGCGGTCCAGTGAATTATTATCCAATAATTAATTCGCTATCAAATGATTTTCACCTTTAATACTTTTACTGTTAAAGTTTGGAGACAAAATACCAAGTCACATCAAAGGTTATCGAGAAGGAATGAGGCGAACGGGCAAACTTACGAAAGAGTTTAAACAATATCCCAAGCAACCCCGACCACCTTTGTCTCTCTCACAGCGCGGAGAAGCAGGAATTACACCTTATCACAAGGGGCCTTCTGGAAAAGCCAGCTGGGTTTGATGAGGAGACACACCCCACCCCACACACGGCAACCAGGCAAACAGTTTTAAAGAAAATTGCAATATAACATTAATAATAACGTGTTAACCTTAAACGATATTCCATTATAGAACCTTACAGAACCAAGGGATATGGATTCCAACAATCTGGAAACGGACCTCTTAAACTCAGGATGAAAATTATTTTACTTTCTAATAACTCCATCATATCAATGCGAACCTCGGTAACCCGAGAGGGGTGTCGGGAGGACGTAGTTACAAACACGAGTCTTGGCGAACATGGGACCAAATTGTATTTGAGAAATATAAAGTCGAAAGTATAAAGAGATAGGTACTCATGACCACCTTTGTCTCTCCCGAAGAGAGCGAGAGAGGAATTTCACGCCAGGGCAAACAGATCGCTATCGCAGGAACCATCTGTACACACACACGAACTCACACACACAGACCCCGCCCCCCCCCCCCCCCTTTTCCACTGCGCAGAGAGAATTGTCTTTGAATATAACGGTCAGCCGCATTTTCAAAAGTCAGTGAAGTTAAGTCAAGAGTCAAGACAGATCAGCGAGTCAAGACGTCCACAGGACGAGCAGTCGCATGGAGCGGCTGGCTCCGAGCCTCGCTGAGTAGTGAGGATCACTGAGTTGCGATGTATCAACAAAAGTGAGTCATACAGCAGTGGAGGAAACCTGCTGTCAGCGAACCAGCACGGGCGCGTTCGCGCACTTCAACAGAGAGAGCACGTGCGACTCAACTCACTCAACTGAAGAAAAAGCTTGGCCAGCCGCCAACAAAGTATCAGCGAATCAGCGCTGAGAGCGCTCGAGCATCTCCACAAAGAAAGCACGTGCAACGTGGCTCAACCAGCAGCGGAAAAGCACGAGCAGCCGCCAACAACTTCAGCAAACCAGTGACCAAGCGCGTGCGACTTGAGTCATACAGCAGAGGAGGAAACCTGCTGTCAGAGAGCTGCCAACAACCTCAACAAAGAGAGCGCATGCGACTCGGCTCACTCAGCAGAAGAAAACTTGACCTGTCGCCCGCGAGCGCAGCGTCAGATACTACAGCAGCGGAAAGAGCGCGCACCAGCGCAGCTCATCCAGCAGTGGAGGAAACTGCTGTCAGCGAATCAGCACGGGCGCATTCGCGCATCTTCAAGGAGAAAGCGCGGCCAGCAACGCCAAGCAAGAGCGTGCAACAGCTCAGCCAGCAGTGGAGAGAAACTGCTATCAGCGAACCAGCACGGGCGCGTTCGCGCATCTTCAAGGAGAGGGAGCGCGCGCCACCAGCGTGCCATCAGCATCAGCACCAGCGCGTGCCAACAGCGCGCCACCAGCGTGCCACCAGCATCAGCACCAGTGCGCAAACAGCGTGCCACCAGCGTGCCACAGCGCGCAACTTCGCGTCACCAGCGCTGAGAGGGCAGCGGCTCCGCACTCAACACCCATCGGCGCGACGACGGCGAGCGTCGTGCTGACTCATCCAGCCAGCGGTGGACAGAAACTGGCAGTCGTTCGTATGCCCCCCAGACTCTCCCCCCTCCTCACTCCCCCACCGCTACACAACGAACAAACATTTTTTTGACAAGGAAATCAACCTAGGCGTTTGCTCAACGCAAGAAATCAACAACGCTCCCATTAAACATACAAGACTCATGATAACTGCGTCAACTATTAGCTGATAACGAAAAACATCGCCACCCATTGAGTTACGTTGATGAGGCAATCAGAATTATTTCAGTCGAACGCTTTAATTGCATATTCGTTGATGAATCAATGAACAAACATCGCCGTGGTACTGTGCTGACGATTTCAAGCATAATAATGTCGCATATCAGAATGTGTTAAGGATTGGATACGAATCAAAGACCGAGTGCCGTGTTGTGTAATCATTCAAGAATACGAGTTTGCATATTATAAGGTTAAGGTTTTGATAGAATAGTTTGTTTGTTTTTAATCTCTCTCTCAACAACCGATCGATTGCGTTACGCGTCGGGAATTAACCACAGGTGCCGCTATCGAGGTGAAACAACGCAATCGTGATGGTATCATGTTAACGCTGTGTTGAAATTCCAACATCCCGAGATTGAGTTTTCATATTATCCAAAAATTAAAGTTAGCTAGAAAATAAAGTTGATCAAAGCAGAAGGTTTGTGTGTGATTCTTCCTGAAATTCTGCATAATATTGTTCTGCGTATGAGATCTGAATCCTGGGGACCTATCATAAGCACACTATCACCACACATAATCCATAACAAACAATTCGTAATGTTCAATCAAGAGTAATCGTATCCTTATCGATAATACGGAATGAAAGAGCAGAGTCGAATCGACTCTCTCATTCACGCTCACAACGCCTGCGTCACTGCATACGATTAATTGCGTCATTCCAATTCATAACACAATCCTAGTCACCGAGGCTCGACCTGATAATCCATAACGACCTGCATTATCCTAACCACGCCCACTCGCATAAATTAATACGATTATCTCAAATCAGCATAATTTATGTGCATAATTACATTAATTAACATAATTTCGGATAAATTATGCAAATTTAAAATTTCATTTAATTTTCATTATTCTCATCAATTTTCATAACACCTATATATACAACACAGATACCATTAAAACATTAACCTTGTTTATATAAAGTGTTTTAGAAATGCTTGACAAGTTTCTTCACTTCCTGGGAAAACTGTTAGAAAGTTCACAGACCTTCAATAATGCACACCATACATTTCATCAATGTGGTATACTTTCATAAAACATATTTGAGCTTATTTCCATTCACATTAATGAATGGCATCTCGGCTTAAATAAAATTAACGTTATGCACACTTGAAGGTCAGAAGCTGTATTCCTGTATAATCATCTGTTTGAATGCAAAATGCAACCTATATGTTAACCTTATCCAGAAACACAAATCAAAGTGTCACCATTGTCAAATATACATTTGACGGCTCTCATCTGAGCTTGAGGGTGGAAATTATACATTTATTGGCAGGCACCGGTCTCTGCATAGGATGACTCTTCTATTCTATTTAGGATGTATAGCAAGGTTGGCTACGTTCTGTGCGAAATAATTTCAACATACACACATGAGGATTACAATAATCATGAGAATAACGCAAATGATTTTGTCCAGAATAGCCTCCTTGAGTCTCGAGATATTCGTGTCGAGAATACTGCCATTGGGATGCTGTGATGACGGTGATAGGCGCCTGCAAACGTGGGAGGAGGAGCACCCGGAGAAGATTCCTGACGTTCACGCTTCAAGGTCGCCCCTTCTTCATATTTCACCGTCACTCGTGGCCACGTAGCGTAGCGTTTTTCTGGATTTTGTTGTTGTTATTCTGTCTCTCACTGTTCAAATAAACCTACCATTAAAATTATAGACTGATCATTTCTTTGTCATGGGGCTAACGTACAAAATCAGCAGGGGATCAAATACTTTTTCCCTCACTGTAGAATCAACACTACCATAGACACAACACTACCACCCATAGACTCAACACTACCATAGACTCAACACTACCATATACTCAACACTACCATAGACTCAACACTACCACCCATAGACTCAACACTACCATAGATGCAACACTACCATAGACTCAACACTACCACCCATAGACTCAACACTACCACCCACAGACTCAACACTACCATAGACTCAACACTACCATAGACTCAACACTGCCCATAGACTCAACACTGCCCATAGATTCAGCACTACCCATGGACTCAACACTGCCATAGACTCAACATAGCCCATAGACTTATGGACCACAACGCCTGTCACCAGACTTATGGACCGCAACGCCTCTGTGTCACCAGACTTATGGACCACAACGCCTCTGCGTCACCAGACTTATGGACCACAACGCCTCTGTGTCACCAGACTTATGGACCCCAACGCCTCTACGTGTACAAATACAATATTTTTTTTTACCAATTCCACTTTACAATAAAATTGTAGACACGGCACAATATATATTTCTGAATCTTTATTTTTACCAACATTTAAAAAAATATTCTCCATTAAGGCAAACATTCTGAAATATTGGATTTTTTTACAAAGCCTTGTGAATTCACCTTGTATCTGAACAAGTTCAATTTGTGCAAATATATTTTTTCAAACGTATAAATGAAAAAGACTGCTTACAAATATCAGCTCTATGTTTTCAAGTTAATACATTTTGGGTAGTGAATAAATTATAGACTAAATAAGCTACACATGACGAATTGTAGGCAATTATAGTTATAATCAAAGACATTTTTAAACAATCACGTGGTCCCTGTAGTCGCCGTTAGAGACAAAATCTGCTTGAAACAGTTTATCAACATATATGAATACATTGATTCTAATAAGCAGAGTTAATTTCCTATTTATGGCATGCCAGCTATGTGTCAGTTTTCGATATCAACATCACCTTATAAAAGAATAACATTTAAAATAAAAGCGCACAACTTTATCCGTGATGAACGCTGCACGTTGTCGTTTTCACGCAGGGGGCGCTCTAAACCTACACCCACCCCCTGCATGCGAACGACGGACGGGCACACCTGGCTACCCCAGCAACATTCACCACAATATGCGCAGTCTGCTAAACGGCAGATGTAAAACATAACGTTGCGTCATTCACAACGCATGTTGGTGTCACGGTCAAAATTGGGGTAATTCCAAACATCCAGAAACTCCACAACGGAGACACGCACCCCCTGTACCAACGACGGAGGCGCAGGGACAGACGCTCGATTACGTTGGAATTGACCTGCAGACGGCCAGCAGCTCCATGTCGCCTTATCTCGATCCCGCAATCCCAAACGGGTGAAAGTCCGCATCGAACCGAACCCCCGGCAAGGCCGTCTACTTAACGACGAGAGAAAATTCACACGAAATGTCCTTCTCAACGAAGCCTTCCGGATGTAAAATGAAATAAACTTTTAATGAAGAAATAACAATCATCTAATTCAAAACACAACACGATTCAAATATGTTTCATTTTAAAACTTCAAAAGGGAGCATGGGCCGCTTGCGTGAATGCGTCCTTCGTGTGCCGTAAATGTTGTGACTTTCCTGGCCAAAGGCCCTAAAATGCTTGGACCCTTATTGGTGCACAGCGACTCAACTGCAACAGTGGGGTTTGCTTCAACCGATAGATACGAACATCCAGACGTGAATCAGCAAGGAGCATTTCTAGTCCAAGTTAGACAAAATCTACGTCAACACGTAATACAAAACTACAATTCGTGTTGTAGAGAATGTACCTCCTCCTATACGTGTAACTTTTAAGTGGTATGCCTTGTAACTGATGAATGATCCGTGCGTGCTCCCTATTGCAAAGAAGATGAGTTGCTTCAGAGGCCAACGCATAGTGAAACACAAAAGTACCCTTTGACCCGTATCACAAGAATAACGGGTCTCACCTGAGTTCTCTGTACAGGTTACTTCCAAACAGACACACTTTGTCCTAACATCACTTATTCAATGTTTGACCCTCAGACAAAATGTTACATGCACACGCACAATCAGACAAGTATTCATTCTAAATTATTGACAGGCATTTTAACAAAATTGAATTACTGCAGTGAAAGAGACTGCATCAGGTTACATCGTATTAACAAGAAGCTGTTTTTAAAAAAATATGCGCCGTCTGCTTAACAGTGTATGTACAACGTACTATTGCATTTGCATGCTGGCATCTCGGTACAAATTGATAACATTCTAAACATTACCTACAAAGTCACGTAGAAGGGAAATAATAAAAAAACAATTAAATAAAATTCTCACGACGTTCGCAAGCAGCCGAAACGTCGTGAGAATTTTATTTTATTGTTTCATTTTTATTATCTTATTATTTCCCTTCTACGTGACTTTACCGACAGAACCAAGAAGATGAATCCCCGCAGTCACGAAAGCTTTAAATCGAAAAATTACCTACAAACTACGCAACTAAGATGCCACATCAACCATCGCCCCCTACTGACAGGCTCTTTTTCACATGCAGGCCGGTGCAGGGCCACCACCTTGTACTACACAGGGGCAGCTGCTACTTGGGGATGCTCTTCGAGTGTCTGAAAAACGGGATACAAAACTCCGAGTTGCTGAGACAATCTTGATTTGAAGTTTGTGAATGCAGGGATCCATTCTCCTTGGTTCTTTCGGTAAAGTCACGTAGAGGCGATTAAGCAGGCACCATATAAATGCAATTGATAACATAGTGAATGCTTGGGAGCTTATTGGCTCTCGCTCCTGGTAAGAGATCAACCCAACCCACAGGTCCACAAAGACTGGCCGCCCTTACTCTGCAGGTTGAACCTAGCAACTGAGTGTCCAACTTTACGTTCTTGTCATTAAAGGACTGTGACAAAGGTGTATCTATTGGAGCGACATCGTCTCTGGCTTACACATCTACCGGGTCTCCACTTGACTTTGGATTGTCTCGGAGGAAGTCCACCCACACCTCCACTTCCACAAACTGCTGGGAGTTGCCTCGCTCTGCCTCACAGTCAGAATTCTCCTCCTGCTTCACGTTGCCTCCATCGATGTGAAGGTCCCATTTTGGAGTTGAATCTTCATCTTCACATTTCACCTTCACTTCTTCGCTATTCACCATCACTTCTTCCATCTTCACCACCACCTCTTCATATTTCACCTCGATACCTTTAAAAGTGTCCAAGCTGGGACTTTCTTCCGGTTCGTGTTTCATGCGGGATGGGCTTATTGTGGCACTTTGACTTTCACAAGCTGATTTCAGACTCCAATCCTTGTGGATCTTCTGATGCTTCTGTGTTCTCTGGTGTACTTGAAGATTTTATGAATGTGCAAATGCCTTCCCGCACACACTGCACTTGAAGGGTTTCTCTACCGTGTGTGTTCTCTGGTGTACTTGAAGATTTGATGAATTTGCAAACATCTGCCCGCACAGAGTACGCTTGAAGGGTTTCTCTCCCGTGTGTGTTTTCTGGTGTGTTTTAAGAGCAAATGACTGTGAAAATGCCTTCACACACACACTGCACTTGAAGGGTTTCTCTCCCGTGTGTGTTCTCTGGTGTGTTACAAGAGTAGATGAAAGTGTAAACGCCTTCCCACACAGAGTACACTTGAAGGGTTTCTCTCCCGTGTGTGTTCTCTGGTGTGCTACAAGAGCAGATGACTGTGCAAATGCCTTCCCACACACACTGCACTTGAAGGGTTTCTCTCCCGTGTGTGTTCTCTGGTGTGTTACAAGAGTAGATGAAAGTGTAAACGCCTTCCCACACAAAGTACACTTGAAGGGTTTCTCTCCCGTGTGTGTTCTCTGGTGTGCTACAAGAGCAGATGACTGTGCAAATGCCTTCCCACACACACTGCACTTGAAGGGTTTCTCTCCCGTGTGTGTTCTCTGGTGTGTTACAAGAGTAGATGAAAGTGTAAACGCCTTCCCACACAAAGTACACTTGAAGGGTTTCTCTCCCGTGTGTGTTCTCTGGTGTGCTACAAGAGCAGATGACCGTGCAAATGCCTTGCAACACACACTGCACTTGAAGGGTTTCTCTCCTGTGCGAGTTCTCTGGTGCTGTGTCAAATTTCCAGGCTGATCCGTGCTGTATGCACGCTGGTCGCATTGTTGACTTGTCGTACAGAGCTGCTGTGCTGACTGCCTTTGATCCATTAGACCAGTCTCAGCTGCAGACAGAAAATAAGAATATCCACACCATCTACACGTCAGTATCGAGCCATGGAGGAATTAATATATACAGTCACACGTGACTTACACGTCTATATTCATTCATGTATTCACGACTAGCTGTACTACCCGGCTTCGCCCGGGACTTGGATCCACCACGTCCGGCCGCCTTTGTCTCCCCAGTGGCGATGTTCACACCACAGCAGTTACTCGTTTGAGGCTGAGTCGACCTAGGGGAGGGCCAGGACCGGTTCAAACAATTATCACCGGTGGTGGCCGTGAGCGGGAATCGAACTCGGGTCGCCGGGTTCGTAGCGCAGCGTAGCGCTAACCGCTACACTACAATGAGTTACGCTTCCACACACACACACACACAGACACACACAAAGACACACATAGACACACACAGACACACACACATACACACACAGAGATACACACACAGACACACACACATAGACACACACACAGACACACACACACAGACACACACACAGACACACACACAGATACACACACACAGACACACACACAGACACACACAGACACACACACAGACACACACAGATACACACACAGACACACACACAGACACACACACACAGACACACACACAGACACACACACAGACAACGCTAACCGCTACACTACAATGCGTTACGCTTCCACATGCGAGGGTCACGTGACAGATTTGACGTCACAGCTCACTTGCCGTGCAAAAAATCTATACATTATTGAGCTCCCCTCTACCCCCCAAAAATAAACTAAAAGTGTATTTGTATAATGTTTGCACGGTGTACAGTCTGGAAAGTACCCACATGGCAAATTTCCAGTTTGTTGCATGTCGGGAAGTACGCTAAACATTTTGAACAGACAACACACACAATCACAACTTTGCCTTTTATATATATTTGGAGATGCAGTGAAAAACTTTCCCAAAATTCATCACGCGGTTTCAGTTTTTTGATTTTCAGTTTGATTTATTTTGGTTATAGTCCCGTGAGCCATTCGGCTCTTGAATCGGGTGCAACCACAACAAGCAACAAAACAAAACCACGACCAAGAAAAACATCTTACAGTGACTATGTGTGACTGTGCAAACAGCACTGACATGGCACGCAATGAGAGGGCAAATGTCATAAATATTCCTGTAAGCCCTCGCATCTTCAACATTAATGTTGCCATAGAAACGTTGTGGGGTTTTTTGCTTCATTGTAAAAAAGAAAAATTATTATCTGTTATTTTATTTTCTATCTACGTGACTTTACCGAAAGAACCAAGAATATTAATTCCTGCAGTCACCAAAGTTTTAAGTCAAAACATTCACACACGTTGACAAAGCCTCACCTTGTGTTGTTGTGGGCAGGTCGCTTCTGATAACAAGAGCGGTATAGCAGCTCAAGCGGGCTTGGCCTGCTAACAAAAGAAAATAAAAACTGCGTGAATATTTACAATAAAACAAAGTTACAAAGTGGCGAGCCGGGTGAAAACAAATTAAACTTAAGCGAGATAATTAAAGTGAATGCAATCAGGTGAGGGCAGGAGGCAAGGCCCCGCGTGGCTAGGCCCCGCGTTGTAAAGTTCCAACCTGGACATCGATTCCCATGCTCGCTGATACTCAACTGACATCCCTACGAGAGAGCGAGGCTCTACCTTGGTAAACAACAACAACCACCACCACAACAACCATGAGAATTTCTCACCTCGGATTTCAGTGCAAGCGTGGATCGGCAGCCTCCTGTTACCTCGCGACGTAACGCGGGTAAGCAGGTAACATGACGTCACTTCGGGGGTAAGAGACACGCCCCTCCCACAAAGAGTGGCTCTGTAACTGAATAAATTATGTTAATGAGCCCGGGCAATACGTCGAGGGATGGGGCATGGCTGCTGAACCCGTCGCAATAAACTCTCGACGGCTTCAAGGGATACATGTTAATGAACCGCCAGTCACTGGGCGTAGCTTTGCCCAAATAAGGATTTCCACTGGAACGATATCGGCAGTGACCCAAGCGGAGGTGACGTCACGCTCAAGAGCGCGGTGGACGGGAGAGGGGTGAATACCTTGGTGACATGACGTCACTAGCGAGGTACACCTCCTGCTGGCACTTCATGCCGATGAGGTCATGCTGAGTGGTGACATCACAGAGCGGGGATGGAGTTTAAGTTGATTTAGATTCATTTTCCATTGCCCCCTCCCTTGAGTGCGTGAACTCAGCAACAACATCGTGGACATTATTGTGTATACGTACACACTGTGTACACTTTGAGGCCACGTGAAGCATCAAAGGCTCGCTGGAAGGAGGAAGTCGCGTGACAGACTCAGCAGTTGCGATGGGTTAATTGACGGATGGCTATCGATTAGAAATCACATATCCCCGAGTCTCACCTGTGAGTGGCACCGCCTCACGCTGTTGTGGACCCCCACGTGGCTCGGAGCCTCAAAAGCTCCGTGACTCCTGGGTGGTGATACAAAGACAAAGATCCCTCGTGTAGTCTTAACAGACTGTTGGGGCAAGTGCTGTTAGCAAGTAGCAGCGCCACCTATGAAGGCCGGAACGGTACACGAGGGGGTGGGTGGCCAGCACCGTGCCCGACCGCCTTTGTCTCCCCAGTAATGATGTTTACACACCACACCGGGTACTCATTTGAGGCTGAGTTGACATAGGGGAGGCCCAGAACCGGTTCAAATAATCGTCACTGGGTGTTGGCTGTGAGCGGGAATCAAACTCGGGTAATTATGTTCGTAGTACAGCGCATTAACCGCTAGACTACCGCCACACACGTTACACACACACACAGTACACACACACAGTACGCACACGCACAGTACACACACACACGCACGGGACACACACAGTACACACACACAGTACACACACATGGTGCACACACACGCACGGTACACACACACGCACAGTACACACACACGCACAGTACACACACACACAGTACACACACACGCACAGCACACACACACAGTACACACACGCACAGTACACACACACACAGTACACACACGCACAGTACACACACGCACAGTACACACACACATGCACGGGACACACACACGGTGCACACACACGCACGGTACACACACACGCACAGTACACACACACACGCACAGTACACACATACACAGTACACACACACAGTACACACACACGCACAGTACACACGCACGCATAGTACACACACACGGTGCACACACACGCACGGTACACACACGCACGGTACACACACACACACGCACAGTACACACACACACAGTACACACACACACGCACAGTACACACACGCACAGTACACACACAGTACACACATACACACGCACGGTACACACACGCACGTTACACACACGCACGTTACACGCACGGTACACACACACACGCACGGTACACACACACTCACGGTACACACACACGCACGGTAGACACGCACACACACGCACGGCACGCACACACACGCACGGTACACACACGCACGGCACACACACGCATTGTACACACACATACATACACAGTACACACACACACGCACAGTACACACACAGACGGTACACCCACACACGTTACACACACACACGCACAGTACACACGCACGCATAGTACACACACACGGTGCACACACACGCACGACACACATGCACAGTACACACACACGCACAGTACACACACACAGTACACACACACACGCACAGTACACACACGCACAGTACACACACAGTACACACACACACGGTACACACACGCACGTTACACACACGCACGTTACACGCACGGTACACACACACACGCACGGTACACACACACTCACGGTACACACACACGCACAGTAGACACGCACACACACGCACGGCACGCACACACACGCACGGTACACACACGCACGGTACACACACACACACGCATTGTACACACACATACACGCACGGTACACACACACGCACGGTGCTCACACAGACTCACGGTACACACACGCACAGCACACACACACATAGTACACACACGTACGCACGGCACGCCCACACTCCTTCAGTCACGTGACCAAGGTTGACGCGCCGCCCCGTCTCCCGAGGTGACCTCTTGGCTCTCTCGTCTCTCCTCGACACGTAGATTCATTTCTTACTCTTACATAGAAACGTCATTATCTGTCTGTGTCTGTGGACGCAACTTGCGAGGAATTGTACTCACAAACTGTGGGGTTTACGTTTCAAATAAAGTGCCCAGATACCACGCGATAAGCCCCGTGGTGAGCCAGTGCTATTCCTATTTCCAATCCGTCAACATGAAAGTAGTTAAATTAACAATTTATTACTAATCTCCATATATATCAAAGGCAAAGTTGTGCGTGTGCGTCTGTTATAAATGTTTAGCGTACTTCCCGACACGCACCAAGCTTGAAATTTGCCATGTGGGTAATTTCCAGACTGTACACCATGCAAACATTATAAAAATAGACTTTTGTATATTTTTTGGGGGGGGGGGGGCGCAATAATGGATAAGCATGAAAACACCACGATACATAGGACTTACTTTGATAAGAATCTTGGAATTGATTGTGTACATGTTGAAATTGTTAAATGAGCATTTTGAGCATACTGCTGTTTTAATAAATGTTCATGATTCTGAGAATATAAGTAATTCTGAGCATCATAATGACCATATTGGAATTGTCATCATTAATGGGGGTACAATGAATTTTTTATAATAGGAATGCGGTTTTGAGCATGACTATTGATATTTCGGACTCATTTATGACAATAGATTGATTATTAAATTGCGATTTTGTTTTGCTCATCAATCAGGATACTGTTAATGATGCGCATGCCCATAAATTGTTGAAATGACTAGAAATGCAAGTTGTGTGTACTCTCCAACCCCATTCCTCTACCTACCCATTCCCTTGACGGGCTCCGTGCCCACTGAAACCCATGACGATGGCGGTGATGATTCCACCTCTCGCTGTAACAATCAAAGCACCTCCAACTTCTGAATGCAAAGGTGCTGGTTGGTGTAACGCCAAAACACATCGTCAACGCCGCTCCCAAGCCCGCCCTACGTTAGTTACATCATTAGAATCAACAAAATAAAAAGTTCCACAGAGGAAACTAAAATGACATTGCGCAATCCCCAAAGTGGCACGCGGTAGGCTACACGACTCGGAGAACAACGTCAGACTTCAAGACTTGCATCGCCATCATCATCATCATCATTCTTCCTCTCCACAAGTCATCGCACGTCAATATTCAACAAGCTGCACACACGTGCAAGTAACCTCTCGACCCGCCACCTGCACAGTTAACGCGATCAGACCCGGGGGTCAAATTAAAATTGTCTTTGGTGACGTATTACAATCGGTGTCATTTTAATGATGTACGTACAGCAACTGCTGTACGTACATCGAATTATATCATTGACAACGGGGTCCGCTTTTGCGATATCTGCGTGCGGTATTTTAATAATATATAGATACGTAGTCAGTTCATTAGTATGGGGTTCCTCTATAGGGAATTGTAATTGTAAAATGTATTACTTAATAATACGATTCCAGGCCGCACTTAGCTTGTAGCAGTCAGAGCAGTTAAAATGACTGTACCTGTGTAGGTATGAAATAAAATAAATTTAATTTAAATAAAATTAATTTTATTTATTAAAACATTTCCTTTCATTTAACGTAGGTATAAAATAAATGCAATTTAAATAAAATAAATTTAATTTATTAAAATTTTTTAAATAAAATAAATTAAATGTATTAAAAATTTAATTTAACGTAGGTATAAAATAAAATTAATTTAAATAAAGTAGTGTAATATATTTTAAAAATTAAATTAAACGTAGGTATTCAATAAAAGAAATGTAAATTAAATAAAATATATTTAATTTATAAAAAAATTCAATTTAATTTAACGTAGGTATGAAATAAAATAAATTTAAATAAAATTTAATTTATTACAATTTAAATAAAATTTAACGTAGGTATAAAATAAATTTAAATTAAATTATGAAACTCATTCATTTATAAAAAAAAAATACGTAGGTATAAAATACATTTTAATTAACTTAATTAAAATTTTAAATTAAATTTAACGTAGGTATAAAATAAAATGTAATTAAATTAAATAATTAATGATTCATTTTATTTTCTACATCCGTGACTTTACCGAAAGAAGCAAAGAGTGTGGACCCACGTGACATCAAGGCTGTCCTAGTCTAGGCAAGGCCTCAGGGTGTACCGGGCCTTTCACAACAACAGCAGCAGCAACAACGGTTCTCTTGAGAAAATGCTTTAAAATAAAAAGTCAACGTAGCTTACCTTGACACTCGCGAACTTTAATGATTAAAATAATTAAAACAAAACTAAACACTCACACGCACATGGGCGCGCGGCGTTCAGCGTGTAGGGCATTAAAAATGGTAGCGTCCTCCTGCGATCTGATTGGTCGCCGCGTGCCAAAGTGGGGAGGGGGGGAGGGCCAGCGATCCGATTGGTCGAGAGGCAAACCTGGGCGCGTCTCCGGCGATGGTGCGCAGCGATTGGTCAACGGTTGTCCTATGCTAATTTTGATATGCTAATTAGTTTTAATCTGTATGCTAATGTATTTTTTCTTCTTTGGTTCTTTCGGTAAAGTCACCACTATAATGAGAATAAAATAATAAATTGATAAAATAAAATGACACAATAATATTCTCACGACGTTTCAGCCACAACACAAGCGGCCTTCATCAGGTGAAGGGGACGAGACTGTCTGGAGGACAGCGCTGTCCTCCAGACAGTCAAACTACATTAGCATACAGATTAAAATTAATTAGCATACCAAAATTAGCATAGGACAACCGTTGACCAATCGCTGCGCACCATCGCCGGAGACGCGCCCAGGTTTGGACAGCGCTGTCCTCCAGAGAGTCTCGTCCCCTTCACCTGATGAAGGCCGCTTGTGTTGTGGCCGAAACGTCGTGAGAATTTTATTGCTATTTTATTTTATCAATTTATTATTTTATTCTCATTCTACGTGGTGGTGACTTTACCGAAAGAACCAAAGAAGATGAATCCTTGCAGTCACGAAAGCTTTAAATCGAAATCTAATGTAGTTTATTTATCCATACTCATTAAGTTTAATGTTTATCCTAAATTAGTTAAAAATTTATGCTCGTTTAGTTAACATTCTATGATAGTATCGTCAGATTTTTTATGCTATGATAACAGCAGTGCATATTGCTGTGGTGGGACCTGATAAGGTTACAGCAGTGCATACTGTGGTGGTACCTGCTGTGATTACAGCAGGTATACTGACTGTGGTGGTACCAGCTATGATTACAGCAGGCATACTGACTAGTAGTACCTGCTATAATTACATCAGTGCATACTGTGGTGGTACCTGCTATGATTACAGCAGGCATACTGACTGTGGTGGTACCTGCTAAGGTTACAGCAGTGCATACTGTGGTGGTACCTGCTATGATAACAGCAGGCATACTGACTAGTGGTACCTGCTATAATTACATCAGTGTATGCTGTGGTGGTACCTGCTATAATTACATCAGTGCATACTGTGGTGGTACCTGCTTTCACTACAGCAGTGCATACTGACTGTGGTGGGACCTGCTAAGGTGACAGCAGTGCATACTGCTTATATTCTTTATCACGTGTCGTGAATGTGAGATAGTTTCATCCCAGAAATGGTGTCCTTGACCGGCCCAGAGCAGACATTTCACTTTGCCTTAGAACCTGAGGTGGCACAGCATTAGCAATTCCAAGTTCTTTATGTGACCAATAGCAACGAATTACGTGGCAAACATTTGAAATGAGTGGGTTATGACGTACTGTACTTCACTCTTATCGACCATTAACATAAGTCTGTGTTACTGGCGTTGTGCTGCCTCGGTTGGTACCAACTTCTTCTTTGACCGCGTAGACCACGCGGATGAATGGTCTACGCGAGTCGAGCGACCGATGGAGAAGACCCATGGGGGCACGCGGCGGGAGACTCTCAGGCGAAATCGTGGAAGCCGCGTGACAGAAGCCACGCGTGGAGGATAGATGCATGCTGGCGAGACGTCGTCTTCAGTTTAATTTAAGTTTCATGTGTTAGGTGTAGAGCCCTGTGAGCCGTGCGGCTCTTGACTCGGGTGCAACCGCAACAAAACAAAAACGTGAACAAGAAACATCTTAAAGTGACTACGCGCAAACAGAAAAATCCAGGAAAAAAACAGCAGAGTCTTCCAGAAAAAACAACCGTATTTCAACGCTGTGTGCAGAAATCCCAGTGGGATGCAAGTCAAACAATAACAACTATAAGACAATTTAGATTAAAGTTATCAGGCTAACTCTGTACTATAACAAACGTTTTAAAAATCACCAAAACAAAGCTACAAAAAACAATGTAACAGTGATTGACATAGGCGAGGCCATAATCGATTCAGACAATCGTCACCGGTCTTTGCCGTGAGCGGGGAATCCAACTGGTTGGCCGACTTCGTGGCGAAGCGTGTTCATCACGACACTGCCGCTTCCCACATTTACACACTCACGCAAAGACATATATCCCGCAGCACCTGCCCCGAGCACCTTAACAGACTATTGGGGCAGGTGGTATTAGTGAGCACCTGCCCCCGAGCACCTTAACAGACTGTTGGGGCAGGTGCTGTTAGTGAGCACCTGCCCCGAGCACCTTAACAAACTGTTAGGGCAGGTGCTGTTAGCGAGCACCTGCCCCGAGCACCTTAACAGACTGTTGGGGCAGGTGCTGTTAGCGAGCACCTGCCCCGAGCACCTTGACAGACTGTCGGGGCAGGTGCTGTTAGCGAGCACCTGTGCAGGCCAGCACGGCTTAGTGAATGGGTTATTGTGTGCGTGAGAGTGATTGATTGGTATAAATAAATACTCTGATGAATTTGCAACTTGGTATCTGAATTCAATATTTGGACGGCAGAACGTGTATTTACATTCGTATTCATGCGTGTCATGTATGAAGTGTATTTGTTGGGGTGTGTGTGTGCGCACCTTCTACCAACAGTCTGTTCATAAGGGTGCGCGAGGCGCGTGCTAGTGGTTCGTGTGCTGGGCTCCTCTCTGATTCGTGCGCCACAGAGCAAGTGACGTGCCATGCCGTCAGCCAAATAGCCGCGTTCTTGCGACGCTCAAGATTCCCAAAGAATGACCTCGTACGAGAAGATTGCACAGAAAGACATAGACATGGCGAGTGGAGCGAGTGTCGTTGTGTGTGTAGATTCCCGTGTGGGGAGCCGGTAAGGCTGTTGCGTCGCTAGAGGATTAGCGCGAATTTATGTTCCAGTTGTTGAGTTTTTTTTTTAAGTCATGGGCCTCCTCTACATCCACTCAGATTCAAAACGATGACAGCGACTGATTCAACGTGTTAAAACATTACCAATGTGGAGACCTCCCCTTGAAGGCATCAGCATAGGGAAGACAAAGGTGGCCAGGCGCGGTGTGCTGTGCTGCTCTTCAGCACGGCTCCGGCCCAAGGCTACCAGGGGGGGATCTTCGTCTCTGCAGCTGTACGTGAGGAGCGTGCTTAGTGGTACGCTTCACAACTTTTTTTTTCCTCCGCCCCCGGTTCCCTCCCTTTTGACTCCGGATTCTAAGAAGCCTGCGAGGTCCTCATCCACAGCCGCTTGGGCCGAAGCGGTCGCGGTCTACGAGGTGAACCAAGGGTACTGAACATCTGTGAGAACAAGCTTTATAGTTCATCGTATTCCTCCAGTGTGAATATTGATTGAGATTCTGATTCTGACCAAAGGCAAGGACAGAAACTCCCCCGTGTAGCCGTAACAGACTTGGGGTAGTTGCTCATCGCGAGTAACCAATCAACACCCACCACTCACTTGCTTCAGTGGGAAACAACTTTGACGTGCCCGCCCTTGCTCGACACTAAACAATGATTTAATAGCGACGACGAGTACATTCATACGTAGAGTGACGCACCTTGAATGACGACATTTCAAGGTGCGTCACTCTTCGGCCTGTGACCGCATCTCCCAGCAATTTGCCTCTTTGGTTTTTTCTCTTAAACACCTGGCGAGTTGCTATCTCTTAAACAAGTAATTAGGCAAGGATAGTCTCAGTAACAATAAGTAAATCAATGGTAAACGAGCGCTAATTTAACGGTGGCTTTCAGACAGCATGCATTAATTTTTCGTCTCCCCCCTCCTCTTTTCCGAACATACATGGACTCATCCATTTAAACCAGGGGTGTCCAAACTACGGCCCGCGGGCCAACTGCCGCCCGCGGCCCAGTTTTTATTGGCCCGCAGCAAATTCTGAAAATATAATAGAATATGGCCCGCACAAGAAGCTTGAGCTCAACTCTGTTGCACTTCTCAGTTTCAAAACCGTGCTTCTCCACTAAACAAAATTAAGCAAAGAAAATTTTTACCACGAGCCACCAGAAATGGCAGCACCGAAGAAACGCAAAATAGCAAGTGAGAGTAGAAGATTTCAAACACGGTGGGAAAATGAATATTTTTTCAAAGGAATCAACAGAAAGTGTGTCTGTTTGATTTGCAATGAAGATGTTGCTGTGATGAAAGAGTATAATGTCCATCGGCACTATGAGACCAAACATCAGAGCTACACATCGTACACCGGTGCCGAACGAACACAGAAAGTCAAGCAAATGGCGGCTAGCCTGCAAGCTCAACAACAATTTTTTTTCGTGCTAACAAAATACAGGAAAACGCCACAACAGCAAGCTATGAAGTCACCAAACGTATTGCCCAGCACGACAAACCGTTCTCAGACGGTGATTTCATAAAGCAGTGCCTCATCAAAGTCACAGAAATAATGTGCCCGGAAAAAGTGCAGGATTTCAACAGCGTGAGCTTATCCAGAAATACAGTGTTGCGGAGAATCGAGGACTTGTCAGCTAACTTGAAACTTCAGCTGAGGGACAAAGCTTGTGCTTTTGATTTTTACTCGATAGCATGCGACGAGAGCACAGATGCCACAGACACCGCGCAGCTGTTAATTTTTTTGCGGGGAGTAGATGATAATTTGTGCTGTATGGAGGAACTGCTTGATATGATGAGCCTAAAAGGCACAACGACGGGTAGAGATATTTTTGAAGCTGTGTCAGAGGCAGTTGAAAAGATGGGGCTTAAATGGGACAAGCTCTGTGGAGTAACAACGGATGGAGCTCCGGCCATGACGGGCGAGCGCAAAGGAATGGCATCGATGGTGTGCGCCAAGGTAAAAGAGAGCGGAGGTGAGGCTTTAAGGATGCACTGTATAATCCACCAAGAAGCACTGTGTGCCAAGACTGTCCAGCTGGGCGATGTGATGAACACTGTTGTAAAAAACTGTCAACATAATTCGAGCTAGAGGACTGTACCACAGAGAATTTCAAGCTTTCCTATCTGATGTGGATGCTGAATACGGGGATGTACTCTACCACTCTGATGTGCGCTGGCTCAGCCGCGGCTCTGTGCTGCAGCGGTTTTATTTGCTGAGATCAGAAATCGACCAGTTTTTGAAAGAGAAGGGCCGACCTCTTCATGAACTGAGTGACCTTCTGCGGCTGGCAGACCTGGCATTTTTAGTTGATCTTACTCATCATCTGAATACACTGAACAAGAACCTCCAAGGCAAAGAACAGCTGATGCCACACCTGTATGTGCACATGAAAGCCTTCTGTGTAAAGTTCCGCCTGTTTGAGACACAACTACGAAGCTTTAATGCTGCACACTTCCCTGCGCTGTCTGAAATCAAGTCTGCTTTTCCAAAGGCCGACCTTTCTGCTAAAAAGGAGAAATATGTGTCTGTGATTGTATCTCTCATGACAGAATTCAACCAGCATTTCCAAGATTTTTCTGTCATTGAAAAACAAATCAAGCTGTTCTCGACCCCCTTCCTGGTGGATGCAGAAGAAGTGGAAGAGAGTCTGCAGTTAGAACTGATTGAAATGCAATGTGATGATTCTCTGAAGAGTCAACATCAGCTTCTCTCCCTCCCTGACTTCTATCAGAGTTTGGATAATGCCAAGTTTCCTCTGATGAGACGCCACGCAAAAAGAATGAGCCTGTTCGGCTCAACATACATATGTGAACAAACATTTTCTCTGTTAAATCAGGACAAAAGCAGACTGAGAACCAGAATGACTGATAGCCATCTCTGTGAAGTCCTTCGTGTCTCAACCACCAAACTTTCTCCTGACATGTCAGCCATCCTTCAATCCCAAGGAGAGCATCACTGCTCCCACTGAGTGCAATGTTCTTCACATTATAGGTGAGTTAGAAATACACACAGTATTCATGTGTCAATGTCACCTCTAGTGTGTGGCCCGGCCTTTTGTTATATTTTTCTGTATTTGGCCCTAACTAAAAAAACTTTGGACACCCCTGGCGTAGACCATTCATCCGCGTGGTCCACGTGGTCAAAGAAGAAGTTGGTACCAGCCAAGGCAGCACAACGCCAGTCACACAGACTTATGTTAATGGTCGATAAGAGTGAAGTACAGTACGTCATAACTCACTCATTTCAAATGCTTGCCACATAATTCGTCGCTATTGGTCACATAAAGAACTTGGAATTGCTAATGCTGTGCCACCTCAGGTTCTAAGGCAAAGTGAAATGTCTGCTCTGGGCCGGTCAAGGACACCATTTCTGGGATTAAACTATCTCACATTCACGACACGTGATAAAGCATATAAGCAGTATGCACTGCTGTAACCTTAGCAGGTCCCACCACAGTCAGTATGCACTGCTGTAGTGAAAGCAGGTACCACCACAGTATGCACTGATGTAATTATAGAAGGTACCACCACAGTCAGTATGTACTGCTGTAATCATAGCAGGTACCACCACAGCAATATGCACTGCTGTAGTGAAAGTAGGTACCACTAGTCAGTATACCTGCTGTAATCATAGCAGGTACCTCTAGTCAGTATACCTGCTGTAATCATAGCAGGTACCTCTAGTCAGTATACCTGCTGTAATCATAGCAGGTACCACCACTGCAATATGCACTGCTGTTATAGCATTAAAAAATATAACGATACTATTATAGAATGTTAACTAAACGAGCATACATTTTTAACTAATTTAGGATACACATTAAACTTAATGAGTATGGATAAATAAACTACATTAGCATACAGATTAAAATTAATTAGCGTACCAAAATTAGCAAAGGACAACCGTTGACCAATCGCTGCGCACCATCGCCGGAGACGCGCCCAGGTTTGCCTCTCGACCAATCGGATCGCTGGCCCTCTCCCCCTCCCGACTTTGGCACGCGGCGACCAATCAGATCGCGGGAGGACGCTACCATTTTTAATGCCCTACACGCTGAACACCGCGCGCCCATGTGCGTGTGAGTGTTTAGTTTTGTTTTAATTATTTTAATCATTAAAGTTCGCGAGTGTCAAGGTAAGCTACGTTGACTTTATTTTTTAAAAGCATTTTCTCAAGAGAACCGTTGTTGCTGCTGCGGCTGTTGTTGTGAAAGGCCCGGGACACCCTGAGGCCTTTCCTAGACTAGGACCGCCTTGATGTCACGTGGGTCCACACTCTTTGCGTCTTTCGGTAAAGTCACGGAGGTAGAATTTTTTTATATTAATTATTTAATTTAATTACATTTTATTTTATACCTACGTTAAATTTATTTTTTTAATTAAGTTGATTGAAACTTATTTTATACCTACGTATTTTTTTATGAATGAACATTTTTTATAATTTAAATTAAATTTATTTAATGTTATACCTACGTTAAATTTAATTTTGTAATAAATAAAATTTTATTTAAATTGATTTTATTTCATACCTACGTAAAATTAAATTGTAATTTTTTATAAATGTAATTTATTTAAATTAATTTTATTTTATACCTACGTTAAATTACATTTTTAATAAATTAAATTATTTTATTTAATACTTTTTTTTATAAATTACATTTATTTTATTTAAATTACATTTATTTTATACCTACGTTAAATAAAATTAAATGTTTTAATCAAATGTATTTTACATGTACAGTCATTTTAACTGCTCTGACCGCTACAAGCTAAGTGCGGCCTGGAAGCGTATTATTAAGTAATACATTTTACAATTACAATTCCTTATAGAGGAACCCCCTACTAATGAACTGACTACGTATCTATATAATTAAAAGACCGCACGCAGATATCGCAAAAGCGGACCCCGTTGTCAATTATATAATTCGATGTACGTACACCAGTTGCTGTACGTACATCATTAAAATTACACCGATTGTAATACGTCACCAAAGACGACACAATTTTAATTTGACCCCCGGGTCTGATCGCGTTAACTGTGCAGGTGGTGGGGGTCGAGAGGTGACTTGCACGTGTGTGCAGCTTGTTGAATATTGACGTGCGATGACTTGTGGAGAGGAAGAATGATGATGATGGCGATGCAAGTCTTGAAGTCTGACGTTGTTCTCTGAGTCGTGTAGCCTACCGTGGTGCGACTTTGGGGAGCGGCATTGACGATGTGTTTTGGCGTTGCACCAACCAGCACCTTTGCATTCAGAAGTTGGAGGTGCTTTGATTGTTACAGCGAGAGGTGGAATCGTCACCGCCATCGTCATGGGGTTTAAGTGGGCACGGAGCCCGTCAAGGGAATGGGTAGGTAGAGGAATGGGGTTGGAGAGTATACACAACTTGCATTTCTAGTCATTTCAACAATTTATGGGCATGCGCATCATTAACAGTATCCTGATGAGCAAAACAAAATCGCAATTTAATCGTGAATCTATTGTCATAAATGAGTCTGAAATATCAATAATCTTGCTCAAAACCGCATTCCTATTATTAAAAATCATTGTACCCCCATTCATGATGACAATTCCAATATCGTCATTATGATGCTCAGAATTACACTTATATTCTCAGAATCATGAACATTTATTAAAACAGCAGTGTGCTCAAAATGCAAATTTACCAATTTCAACATGTACACAATCAATTCCAAGATTCTAATCAAAGTAAGTCCTATGTATCGTGGTGTTTTCATGCTTATACATTATTGCGTGCCCCCCCTCAAAAAAATATACAAAAGTCTATTTTTATAATGTTTGCACGGTGTACAGTCTGGAAATTACCCACATGGCAAATTTCAAGCTTGGTGCGTGTCGGGAAGTACGCTAAACATTTTGAACAGACGCACACATTCACAACTTTGCCTTTGATATATATGTAGATTAGCAATAAATTGTTAATTTAACTACTTTCAAGTTGATGGATTGGAACTACGAATAGCACTGGCTCACCACGGGGCTTATCGCGTGGTATCTGGGCACTTTATTTGAAACGTAAACCCCACAGTTTGTGAGCACAATTCCTCGCAAAGTTGCGTCCACAGAGACAGACAGACAATGACGTTTCTAGGTAATTGTAAGAAATGAATCTACGTGTCGAGGAGAGACGAGAGAGCCAAGAGGTCACCTCGGGAGACGGGGCGGCGTGTTAACCTTAGTCACGTGACTGAAGGAGTGTGGGCGTGCCGTGCGTGTGTGTGTGTACCGTGTGTGTGTGTACTATGAGTTTGAGTGTACCGTGTGTGTGTGTACTGTGCGTGTGTGTGTGTACTGTGCGTGTGTGTGTACTGTGCGTGTGTGTGTGTACTGTGTGTGTACTGTGTGTGCACCGTGTGTGTGTACTGTGTGTGTGTGTACTGTGCGTGTGTGTGTGTGTAACGTGTGTGGCGGTAGTCTAGCGGTTAGTACGCTGCTCTACGAACATAACGACCCGAGTTTGATTCCCGCTCACAGCCAACACCCAGTGACGATTATTTGAACCGGTTCAGGGCCTCCCCTAGGTCGACTCAGCCTCAAATGAGTACCCGGTGTGGTGTGTAAACATCGCTAGCACTGGGGAGACAAAGGCGGTCGGGCGCGGTGCTGGCCACCCATCCCCTCGTGTACCGTTCCGGCCTTCATAGGTGGCGCTGCTACTTGCTAACAGCACTTGCCCCAATAGTCTGTTAAGGCTACACGGGGGATCTTTGTCTTTGTATCACCACCCAGGAGTCACGGAGCTTTTGAGGCTCCGAGCCACGTGGGGATCCACAACAGCGTGAGGCGGTGCCACTCACAGGTGAGACTCGGGGATATGTGATTTCTAATCGATAGCCATCCGTCGGTTAACCCATCGCAACTGCTGAGTCTGTCACGCGACTTCCTCCTTCCAGCGAGCCTTTGACGCTTCACGTGGCCTCAAAGTGTACCTGGCCTGGCACGGGCGCCACGGCGATGTCACTGCCACTTACTGGCGAACGGCGGTCGTTGATGTCGGTGTTGACGGCGGCCATTGTCGTGGTACAGGTGCGCGTGGTGCATCGCTACCCCTGGCAAGACGCTGCGGGAGGGGCCAGGAGGAAGAGCGTAATCGGAGTACCACGATGGAGAGAGAGGGGAGAGGCGGGGATGGGGGAGGACAGAGAGGACCAGGGGATGGGGGGGATCGACCAGGGGGAGATAGATGAGGTGAGATGAGAGAGCTCGTGAGGCAGAGGGCACAGAGGGAGATGGCCAGAATTGAGAGGGGCGGAGGAGAGGGTGGAGAGAGGCCATGGAGAGTGGGGGAGAATGTGGAGCGGGGGCGGGCGGGAAGAGAGTGTGAGATGCCGGTGAGGGAGGGGGCAGGAGGAGGTAGACGGTTGGAAGAGGGGGTCATGGGGCTAGAGGAGGAGCAGTGG
The DNA here is from genome assembly GCF_048934315.1 of Petromyzon marinus. Taxonomy (NCBI): domain Eukaryota; kingdom Metazoa; phylum Chordata; class Hyperoartia; order Petromyzontiformes; family Petromyzontidae; genus Petromyzon; species Petromyzon marinus. The sequence goes on along the minus strand of NW_027422928.1, from coordinate 1,947,914 downwards.
GCTCGGAGAGAGCTTGCTCGACGGAGGGGAGGGAGAGACGTGCGTGGGGAACGGGAGGATGGGGTCAGGGCTTTGGGAGCGAGGGAGAACGTGGACCGGGGGGGACAAGAGAGGGAGATGCGGGCGAGGGAAGGCGAGAGGGGTGGACGGGGGGGAGAGAGGCGGGGGGAGAGGGACCCGGTCAGGCAGAGGGGAGTGGGAGAAGTGGTTCAGGTGGCAGAATGGCATGTGTGGGACATGGAGGGGGCCAGATTGAGGGCAATTAGAGAGGTAGATAATAGAGTGGAGAGGATGTTAGTAAACAGGTCTCGATTGGAGAGAGAGGCGGCCAGATTGAGGGCAGAGGCAGAGGTGCGTAGGCCAATGGACAGGGGAAGAGCGGAGGTGGACATTGTCAGAGGGGCCGGTGGCCCGGGTGGAGAGCAGCAGATAAGAGAGAGAGCGGGAGAGATGCTAAGGTGGGAGAGAGAGGGAGCACGAAGGAGAGATAACAGAGGGGTAGATCGGGGAGCAGAGAGGGAAAGAGCGGAGGCAGACATTGTCAGAAGGGCCGGTGGTCAGGGTAGAGAGCAGCAGATAAGAGAGAGAGCGGGAGAGATGCTAAGGTGGGAGAGAGAGGGGCTTGGAAGGAGGGGAGGGAGAGAGGTAGATAGAAGAAATGAGAGAGAGGTGGCACACAGGGGCATGGAGGGGGCTGGAAGGATCAGAGGTGGCAGAGAGGTAGAAGTGTCGATCGAGAGGGTTAGGCAATACTTGGACAGAGCGTGGAGAGTCGTGGAGGCCGAGAGGGGTCGAGACCGGGGGGCGGGGGGGGAGGTGGTCGCGAGAGACAGAGGAGTCGCGGAGAGAGATAGACGGCAAAGGGAGAGGGGGGAGGGGGGGATGAGAGAAGGGGAGAGGGAGGAGGGAGGGGACAGTTGATGCACATGATGCGGCATATCGCGAGAGAGAACCGCTTGGTGGGAGTGGTAGATAGGGTGCTGGGTCTTGTTAACAGGGGGCGAAGGTGGGTGGACAGAGAGGGAGGGAGAGAGAGCGACAAGAGCCCGGCTTGTTGCATCAATGACCGCTGATAGATGATGTTTGCAGGGAGGGGGGACGACGAGGGGGGTGAGGAGAAAGCAGCGGCGCAGAGACTCAGGCTACACTGCAATACCAACACGGCAGAGACCCCAGTTCGATTCCCGCTCCTGGCCAACAACATCGGTGACGATTATCTGAACCGGTCCTGGGCCACCCTCCTCTAAGCGCCGACTCGGTTTCAAATGACTGGCGGTGTGTTTATGAACATGATTTGGAATTTAAATGCAGCGGGTGTGTGTGGTGTGGGACTCACACGGAGAAGAATGGAAATATTAAGGATATGTTTTTCAAACGAACGGTTGTTTGGGTTGCGTTGTGTTCATTAAAGTTACTTGCAATTCAAATACAGGTGTGGTGTTGGTGGTTGTGATGCCAGACGATAACATTGTGAGGAGCAATGCCTGAATCCTTACCCTTGGGGTTCCTCTAGAAATGGCAAAAAGTCACTGAGAGTGGCCACGTGGAGGAGAGCCTGCTACTCTGTACAGAGCTGGACCGGTACCACCTGGATCTCTGTGGCATTCAAGAGATCCGGTGGACTGGCTCTGGCTCCAATCATCATGAGGGGTGCAGAGTCCTCCACTCGGGGCAGGAGACTGCCAAACAACAAGGAGTGGCTCTTATTCTGAAAAAAAGAATGAAGGCGGCGTGGGAAGGTGGCGGCGAGGTGTGGGAAGTTGTAAGCCCCAGGCTACTTTGGGCTCGCCTCCCCATCCACAGGAGGCAGAGAATGGTGGTGGTGGTGGTGGCTGCTTACACCCCCACCGAAGATGAACATCAGTGGAGGGATGCAGGCAAGCCCGTGGATTCAGATTCCTTCTATGACCTCCTGTGACAGGTGTTAGCTAAAAGTGGCCCCTCGGGATAGAGTCATCCTGTTGGGTGACTTCAATGCCCGAGTTGGTGATGATGCTGGCACCTGGTCTGGAGCGATTGAAGGCATGGGCCAGATCAACTCAAAACAACGGTAGGAGGCTGTTAGACTTCTGTGGAGCCTGTGGGCTTGTCATGGCCAACACGCTGTTCTGGCATCTGTGCATCCAGACAACATCTTGAATTCACGCCGGGTCCAAGCAAGAACATCCGCTGGACTATATAGCAGTGGACCAGCGAATGCAGGCCCATGTCCTTGACACCAGAACCTACAGTGCTGCTGACCTCACTGACCGTTAGCTTTTCATATGTAAGATCTGTGGGCTGGGTAAATCTGTGAGCAGGAGCGAGAGATAATTAAGCTCACAAGCATTCACTACGTTATAAACAACATATTTTCATTCATAAGTCGCTTGCCTAATTGCCTCAGCAACTCGGTGTTTCGTATCGAATCTCATCTCAAACAATCGAAGGCCGCCCCCTAGTGGCAGCTGCCCCTGTGTGGCACAAGGTGGCCCTGCACCGGCCTGCACGTGGCATGAGTCTGTCGGTAGGGGGCGATCATTGACGCGTTATCTACATTGTGGAGTTTCCGGATAATGTTTGAAATTAACCACAATTTTGACCGTGACACCAACATGCAATGACCTGTGCGTTGTGAGTGACACAATACTCTGTTTGACATCCGCCATGAAGCAGAACAGCGCATATTGTGGTGAATGTTACTGGGGTAGGCAGGTGTGCCTTTCGGATTTGAACTTTGAACCTCTGCAACAAATAGAGAATACGCTACCATATTCCTGGTTCTTTTGGTAAAGTCACGTAGATAGGAAACAAAATAAAAGATTTTAAAAATAAAAAAAATAATACAAATAACAAAAATAAATTTAAAAAAATAAGTTGATAAGATGCCATGGGTCGACTGACTCAGATGACTGGCCAATCCACCGCCTTTGCCCCCCACTACACACACTGTGTGTAAGTACACACACTGTACACACAATAATGTCCACGTTGTTGCTGAGTTCACGCACCCAAGGGAGGGGGCAATGAAAAATGAAGCTAAATCAACTTAAACTCCATCCCCGCTCTGTGACGTCACTACTCAGCATGACCTCATCGGCATGAAGTGCCAGCGGGAGGTGTACCTCGCTAGTGACGTCATGTCACCAAGGTATTCACACTCCCCCAACCTGCTTACGCGTGACGTCGCGAGTAACAGGAGGCTGCCGATCCGCGCTTGCACTGAAATCCGAGGTGAGAAATTATGCTGGTTGTAGTGGTGGTTGTTGTTTACCAAGGTAGAGCCTCTCTCGTAGGGATGTCAGTTGAGTAGCAGCGAGCATGGGAACCGATGTCCAGGTTGGAACTGTTGTATATATAGGTGTTATGAAAATTGATGAAAATAATGAAAATTAAATGAAATTTGAAATTTGCATAATTTATCCGAAATTATGTTAATTTGTGTAATTATGCGCATAAATTATGCTGATTCGAAAGATGATTGTATACATTTATGCGAGTGGGCGTGGTTATGATAATGCTGGTTGTTATGGATTATCAGGTCGAGCCTCGGTGACGAGGATTGTGTTATGAATTTGAACAATGCGATTAATCGTATGCAGTTCTGTAGGTGTTGTGAGCGTGAATGAGAGAGAGTCGATTCGACTCTGCTCTTTAATTCCGTATTATCGATAAGGATAACCTTTACTCTCGATTGAACATTATGAATTATGTGTGTTATGGATTATGTGTGGTGATAGTGTGCTTATGATAGGTCCCCAGGATTCAGATCTCATACGCAGAACAATATGCAGAATTTCAGGAAGAATCACACAAACCTGCTTGAATCAATTTTATTTTCTAGCTAACTTGAATTTTGGATAATATGAAAACTCAATCTCGGGATTTTGGAATTTCAACACAGCGTTAACATGATACCATCACGATTGCGTTGTTTCACCTCGATAGCGGCACCTGTGGTTAATTCCCGCCGCGTAACGCAATCAATCGGTTGTTGAGAGAGAGATTAAACATGCATAACTATTCTATAAAACCTTAACTCTATTATATGCGAATTCGTATACTTGAATTATTACACAAGACGGCACTCGGTCTTTGATTCGTATCCAATCCTTAACACATTCTGATATGCGAAATTATTATGCTTGAAATCATCAGCACAGTACCACGGCGATGTTCGTTCATTGATTCATCAACGATTATGCAATTAAAGCGTTCGACTGAAATAATTCTGATTGCCTCATCAACGTAACTCAATGGGTGGCGATGTTTTTCGTTATCAGCTAATAGTTGACGCAGTTATCAGGAGTCTTGTATGTTTAATGGGAGCGTTGTTGATTTCTTGCGTTGAGCAAACGCCTAGGTTGATTTCCTTGTCAAAAAAATGTTTGTTCGTTGTGTAGCGGTGGGAGAGTGAGGAGGGGGGGAGGGTGTGGGGGGCATATGAACGACTGCCAGTTTCTGTCCACCGCTGGCTGGATGAGTCAGCACGACGCTCGCCGTCGTCGCGCCGATGGGTGTTGAGTGCGGGGCCGCTGCCCTCTCAGTGCTGGTGACGCGAAGTTGCGCGCTATGGTACGCTGGTGGCACGCTGTTCGCACGCTGGTGCTGATGCTGGTGCTGATGGTACGCTGGTGGCGCGCGCTCCCTCTCCTTGAAGATGCGCGAATGCTCCCGTGCTGGTTCGCTGACAGCAGTTTCCTCCACTGCTGGATGAGCTGCTGCATGCTCTTGCTTGGCGTTGCTGGCTGCGCTCTTTCCGCTGCTGTAGTATCTGACGCTGCGCTCGCGGGCGACAGGTCAAGTTTTCTTCTGCTGAGTGAGCCGAGTCGCACGTGCTCTCTTTGTTGAGGTTGTTGGCGGCTCTCTGACAGCAGGTTTCCTCCACTGCTGTATGACTCAAGTCGCACGCGCTTGGTCGTTGGTTTGCTGAAGTTGTTGGCGGCTGTCCAAGCTTTTCCGCTGCTGGTTGAGCCACGTTGCACGCTCTCTCCCTGTGGAGATGCTCAAGCGCTCTCAGCGCTGATTCGCTGATAGCAGTTTCTCTCCACTGCTGTATGACTCAATTTCGTTGATACATGGTGACTCATGCGATCCTCGCTACTCAGCAAGGCTCGGAGCCAGCCGCTCCATGCGACTGCTCGTCCTGTGGACGTCTTGACTCACTGATCTGTCTTGACTCTTGGCTGTTGACTGACTTTTGAAAATGCGGCTGACCGTTATATTCAAAGACAATTCTCTCCGCGCTGTGGAAAAGGTGGGGGGGGGGGGCGTGGTCTGTTTGTGTGTGAGTTCGTGTGTGTACAGATGGCTCCTGCGATAACGATCTGTTTGCCCTGGCGTGAAATTCCTCTCTCGTGCTCTGCGGGAGAGACAAAGGTGGTCGGGAGCACCTATCTCTTTATACTTTCGACTTTATATTTCTCATACCATTTGGTCCCATGTTCGCCAAGACTCGTGTTTGTAACTACGTCCTCCCGACACCCCTCTCGGGTTACCGAGGTTCGCATTGTTATGATGGAATTATTAAAAAGAAAAATAATTTTCATCCTGAGTTTAAGAGGTCCGTTTCTTGATTGGTGAAATCCATATCCCTTGGTTCTGTAAGGTTCTATAATGGAATATCGTTTAAGGTTAACACATTATTAATGTTATATTGCAATTTCTTTAAAACTTTGTTTGCCTGGTTGCCGTGTGAGGGGTGGGGTGTGTCTCCTCATCAAACCCGGCCGGCTTTTCCAGATGGCCCCTTGTGATAAGGTGTGATTCTTGCTTCTCCGTGCTGCGAGAGAGACAAAGGTGGTCGGGGTTGCTTGGGATATTGTTTAAACTCTTTCGCAAGTTTGCCCGTTGTCTCATTCCTTCTCGAAAACCTTTGATGTGACTCTGTATTTTGTCTCCAAGCTTTGTTTTAACAGTAAAAGTATTAAAGGTGAAAATCATTTGATAGCGAATTAATTATTGGAGAATAATTCACTGATGTATCTGGTGGCCTGGTCTTAATTGGAGTGAGCGTGAGGACCGCTAACTTTAGCTTTTTCTTGTTATTGCATTTAAAATTTTAACCGTTATTTTAAAAAAAAAATGGTTTAACCCGTGGGCGTCCTCATTTCTGGCTTGCGGAGGGCTTCCCTCTGCGTGACCTCCCTTAGGGCACATTAAACTCTTGTTCATCTGGAGATCTTCGCAGATAGCTGCTAACATCCTCGCCTCGAGAGTTTTATTATTTCTTTATTTATTAATGGCCTGTTTATGACCGACATCTGGTTTTTCGTGTGCCTGGCTTACAGGTTTTATTGATTATTTTTTTCGTTTGTAAAAAATATATATAACGGCAAATATTATTGTTAATATCAATTTTGGAAAAGGCTCATATACAACAACAGCGCTGGAGTGAAAAAAGCCACGCGCAGATCACGACCTTTAAGCTGTGTGAGAAGAAACAAAGCGCCTTGACAAAGGAATTAGCATAGAATTTAGCATTGAAATTGCTAATTGAAATATCTAAGTTAAAGTATACACATCTGCAGAGGCACCCCTTGACAAAGGAATTAGCATAGACTTTAGCATTGAAATGGCTGAGTGATGTTCTGTTTGAGAGGAGACCTGATGGCTCATTGGGGCATTCTGTCTACAGGAAACCCACCCACACAGATTCCTACTTGAAACCTGATTCCCACCACCACCCAGCCCAAAATAATTCTCTCATCAAAACTTTATACCATAGTGCTCATTGCATTTCGGACCAACACCACCTGACCAGTGAATTAAAACATGTACACCTGGCCCTCAAAAGGAATGGTTACTCTGACCGTACCATCCGCCAAGCTTTTTCTCCCTCCATACAGAAACAACCACTTGATACTCCGGTCAAAACCATCACACTACCATATATAGCAGGCGTTACTAAAAAGATTTCCAAAAGTCTAAACAAACACAAGATCCAGGTCCGGTTCAATACAGTACACAAAATTCGTGATCTGATCCCATCCGTGAAGGATGTCATTCCTGACTTACAGTACCCCGGGGTTTACAAATTGAGTTGTACCTGCGGTGATTGCTATATCGGGGAGACAAAGCGACATGTCTCTGACCGAATTCGCGAGCACAAATCAGATTTGAAACACGGCAAAACGAATTCTTCTGCCGTGGCTGATCACTGTTACAACGCTGTGGGTGATCACGATATAATTTTCTCCCGATACCAAGGTTCTTTGCAAACCCACGGGTTTTTATCAGAGATTTGTTCACAAGGCAATTCAGATCTACAAACACAGACACAATTTCAACCGAGAAGATGGTTTCAAATTAAGCAACCATTGGAAAGATGTTCTAAATCGAACTAAACATTAAACTAATTTCAATGGTACAGTATATTTTTCGAGTAGTGGTACCCCAAACTTTCGCAGCTCTTATAAATTCCCTTTTCACACCATCAATAGGTAAACTCCCACTCCCCACCCCCCCCCCCCCCCCCCCCCGCGCCAAACGGCAAGTCCACCGGCACGTACACAACCTCTTTTCTAAAATCGGCCAATCAAATGCTAATTTTTATGCTAATTTCTTTGTCAGGACACCTTGTTTGCTCGCATACAGTTTAAAGGTCCGCGGTCTGAGCGTGGTTGTGTTTCGCTAAATTCTCCTGTTTGATTTGTACTAGGTGCCTCGGTGAATGTATATGCTCTGACTTTAACATAGCTATTTCTGTGACCAGTTACAAGCTAATCACTCAGCTATTTCAATGCTAAATTCTATGCTAATTCCTTTGTCAAGGGGTGCCTCTGCGGATGTGTATACTTTAACTTAGATATTTCAATGAGCCATTTCAATGCTAAATTATATGCTAATTCCTTTGTCAAGGCACTTTGTTTCTTCTTACACAGCTTAAAGGTCGTGATCTGAGCGTGGCTTTTTTCACTCCAGCGCTGTTCTCCACACAGTCTCGTCCCTTCACCTGATGAAGGCCGTGTTGTGGCCGAAACGTCGTGATTTTTGTTATTTTATTTTTTTACCTACGTGACTTTACCCAATAGAACCAAAGAGTATGGATCCTAGCAGTCACGAAAGCTTTAAATCTAGAACTGTGATTCCATTTGCAAGTAAACTCACATTTCAACAACGAGGGTTGAACGCATTAAGCATTAGCTCTGTCTGCATGTCTGCTCTGTTGTAAAGATGATCCAATATGAACACAATTGTAGTACAACAGCTCTGTTGCTGTTAGGGACCTAACAATGTTGAAAACTGCCAAAATTTATTACACGGCCCACTCATGGTCCAGAGCAGAACTCGGTACCACCTAAGGTAGCAACACTTCAGTCGTACCCATTTATTTGGATGGAAAATGAAAGTAAATTACTTGATAGTCTCACTCATTGAATTTGTTTATCACTGGCCACGTAGAGAAATTGCAACTGCTCAACTTAGGCCACCTCACGTGGTACCGACAAAGGAGACATCTCATGGGCTATGAAAAAATAAGAATGGGTTGTATCCTTTCTGGCAATAAAACAGATCTTAAGATTCATTGAAAAAGGTTTCTGTTTGGTGTTTGAACATCTAAACACCCGTTTTGTTGCCAAAAAAGGATCAAATCTCTTCTTATTTTGTCATACTTTGATACCGGCAAAACGGTCTCATTTTGAAGCGTCTCATGGACTATTGGATGGGAGAAAAAAAACGGCACTAAAAGTCAGTGCCGACCTCTCCTGTTGTGCCCAATGACGTCATCACGGGCGAAGTTCACCGCGCGAAGTCAAACGCCGCCTCGTGAGTGCCGCTCGAAACGCAAAATCATCGCTCGGTGAACATTTCTGAGGACAAACAAACGCATGCCGGGAACCGTGTGAGTTTGTGTTTCTTGTTTCCTCTGCGCAATGTGGGGGAGGGCTTCATCCAGCAGTGGATTGACAAAAGCGCTGAATGCATACTGCACAGGCTACGCTAATGTCACATTTAGGCCCACGGACCGAACAAACGCGTCTCTCTTTCTCCATCCGTCTCCACTCTCTCTCTCTTCCTCTCTTCACGGCTGGCCTGTAGGTTTGGGCCGAGCGAGTTCCTGCCGGGGATTTGGCTTTTCAGGAGCTGATTCCCCCCGTGGCTTTGTCGGCACGAGGCGACCGCGCGGAGTGTCAAGGGCTCCACCGGGCCCCAAGCCGCTGCCCCAGCACCACCGTAGTAGCCAAACCACCGGTGCTCGGCATGGCCTATATGAAGGTCTTGCCGGACCGCATTTTGCGCACGGGGTACAGCATCGTCCAGGAGAACGGACAGAGGAAGTTCGGACCGCCGCCCGACTGGCAGGGGCCCCCTCCCGCCCGTGGCTGCGAGGTGTTTCTGGGGAGGATCCCGCGCGACCTCTACGAGGATGAGCTGGTGCCCATGCTGGAGACGGTGGGGAAGCTCTACCAGCTCCGCCTCATGATGGATTATAGCGGAGAGAACCGCGGCTACGCGTTCGCTACCTACGCCACGCACGCCGAAGCCACGGATGCCGTCAAGAAACTCAACAAATTAGAGATCCGTCCCGGACGCCGCATTGGAGTCTGCTTCAGCATGGACAATCGCCGCCTCTTCATTGGGGGGCTGCCAAAGGACAAGAAGCGAGCGGAGGTGATGATGGCGATGAGCGGTGCCACGGAGGGCATGGTGGACGTCACGATGAGCGTCTGTTACTGGGACAAAACCCTCAACCGAGGCTACGCGTTCATCGAGTACGGGAGCCATCACGCGGCCGCCATGGCCCGGAAGAAGCTCCTTCGAATCAACTTCCAGCTATGGGGCCGGACTATCAAGGTGGACTGGGCCATCCCGGAGTGGGACACGGTGGCTGCGGCTGTGACAACGGAAGACGAGGAGGAGAAGGAGGCGGCGGTGCCAGACCTGCCGGAGCCGGAGTGCACGGTCACCGGCAAAGCCGCACACAGCCTGTTTGAGGGCTGGGGGGCACGCACGCGGCTGTGGTGGGTACCTCTCCACCTGCGGCCAATGCCCATTGCTCTCGAGGCGCTGCCGGAGGCGGCCATGCTGTCGTGGGCAGGGCGGTTGCGGATGCTGTGCCGGACCGCCGGCATCAGCTACCCAATCTTCGAGCTGCACGCTTACTCGGGGCCCGGGATGCCCGCGGGCCTCCTCTATAAAGTGTCGATTCCCGGGGTGGGAGAAGGCGCCGACATCTTCCCCGAATTTCTGAGCTCCAGCGAGGAGGGAGCACGGGAGGTGGCATGTCAGCTCGCCTACAACATCCTCAGCAAGGCGAATCCTCTGAGAATGTGGCCAGAGGCGTGGCTAGGCCCCGCCTCCGGCCACGCCCTCTCGTGGAACCTTTCGCAAAGGTTACCGGAGTAACTCGGCTAGCCCCACCTGTTGCCTTTGCCCCAGATGCCCCTCCTTCCCTGATTGGTTGTTACCTCTGTGGCCGTACCCGTGAAGCCCTTTCCAGGCCAGCGGGTGTCACCCTGTCATGTCAGCAGGTGTCACCCTGTCATGTCAGCAGGTGTCACCCTGTGATGTCAGCAGGTGTCACCCTGTGATGTCAGCAGGTGTCACCCTGTCATGTCAGCAGGTGTCACCCTGTCATGTCAGCAGGTGTCACCCTGTGATGTCAGCAGGTGTCACCCTGTGATGTCAGCAGGTGTCACCCTGTCACTTGCACTTTAATGAAAACCGACAACAGAATCCTTGAAGAAAAAACGAATTCAGGTGTTTGACATGTCGACGCCATTTCGTTTTGAAAATGTAGCGAAGAAAAATATATATTGTTCACATCGCATTCTGTTTTGTCAATAATCTCTGTAACGTGTGCCTGCTCTGCAAGCCATACATTAACCCCTTTCTTTCTCAATTTAATTCCCAGCATGCAATTCTCCAAGCCTCAGATTTTTAAACATATTTCGCACAACTTTAATCCTGGTAAATATATTATTTTCTTTAAAAACACAAGCATTATATTTAGTCTATTGCATGGCTAAAGTATTCTAAGTAAAAATATAAATTGTATTAAGCCAATGTTAGATCATCGCTATGATAAATATATTTCTACCCTACAATATACAAATCTACATTGTGATAATTTTTCAATTCTACTTTTATTAACTTACAAATATAGTGTCTAGGACACATTTTCAAAGAAATATTTCATGTACCCAGACAATATTTGCACGTGGCCACATAAAAAAAACTTGCAGACTGCATACGTAGCTATGACAACAGAATCCTTGAAGAAAAAACGAATTCAGGTGTTTGACATTTCGTTTTGTACGGGAGAAAAATATATATTGTTCACATTGCATTCTGATGTCAAAACATTTGATTCTTTATAAAATTGAAAAACCCTTGAACAACTTTGCTGCACACGGAGATGTCCGTGCACCGCCTCGTTTCCACAGCTTCTATCCCGGTGCCATTTGTATTTCATGCACATACCGCTGTTAAGAGTTTGATGTTTTATTGATTTTCAATTTAGGTGTTTTTTTCCTGTAATGTTTTTTTGTAAATTTTTTAGTGGAAATAAAGTCCTGAAAAGTCTCTTCCTCTCTCTCCACTCTCTCGGCCGAGTCTCTGCCACTTTTGGTTCTGAGTGTCGCATGTTTGGGATCCTTCTTTCCCTCCTCTGTGAATTTAATTTGATTTGCTGATTTACATGTCAACATATTTAAGACTTTTTCCTAATCATTACCAACGTTTCCATGGCCAGGCACTTTAGAGTAACTTATTACCTTTTCCCACAGCATCATAATATAATTTTCCTGGATCATCACCTTCATAGCTTTGATCCATTACCAATTTTTTTTTCAAATTTTCTTGCTGTGGTTTTCACACGTGATGATGATTGCTTGTGTTGCAGTCGAAACGTCGTGAGAATTTTATTGTTTTATATTTTTATTATTTTATTGTTTTCCTTATACGTAACTTTACCGAAAGAACCAAGAATATGAATCCCTGCAGTCACGAAAGCTTTAAATCTAAATTCAATCACCAATGGTTTACTGGTTCGTTTCTGTATTTTCTTATGCCACCGTCTTTCCCCGTGGGACCATGTGGCGTGAAGTTGTGTCGCACATAAACAGAATCGGTGCACATCACGATTTTCCGTACTCGACTGTCAGTTGCCATCCCCGGGGCAATGTGCACATTTGTCGACTCGGCGAATCGATTTGATTTCGGGTCCCGTTGGGTCGCCCCTTTTGTGCTTTTGCGTGAGCCGGATTTCAACACAATTCCCGATCCGTTGTGGTGCCACGGTCTCGGAGCAACTCTGCCAGCGCCTCGACTCCCCCCGTGGCCCCCCACACCGAGCACGCACCTGCAGCGCGCGCACGTAGCGTCCTGGCGGGGGTTTGCCCGTCACGACGGGTTTTCATCCGAAGGGTCTCTGGGATGAAAGTCCCGCGGTTTCCCGGCGCCAGGAGAATGGCCGACCCTCGCAGAGCGAGTCACATTGCGGCGCCCCTGAGTTGGCTTCAAATTGTTTGGGCGCGCGAAGGTTCGCCGGGTCAGCGGCGACGAGTCACACACGACGCTGCCAGCCTTCTCGATCCGCTCGCGGCATCCGTGCGACGCCGGCGAGCACCGCTACGAGGCGGCGATAGGCAAAGTTCCCTTTCGTCTTCGTCCCTCCGACTCTCACGGCGTCCGCGCGACGCCGTGAGCACGGCCGCGAGGTACGTGACGGGGCGTGCGAGCATTTGCGGACTTGGGTAGCGGTAGGCCTAGGCTCCACTCGTAGAATATTCCCTCCGGGCGGTGCGGGGTTTGCGCCACGAATAAAAGTTAGAAGAGAGCATCGGTGTGGTGCGCGTGTGATCCCTGTGCGGAGCGGCTGTGTGGGCAGATGCGCGGCGAGAGCGAGGGCGGAGCCGCGGCCGGAGCTCGCGCGTTGAGATCATCGCCCGTCGGCGGGGCCGCGAGTGGGCCGCCGCGTGCTGCGTCAGCGTCAGCCGTAGTGGGCGCGCGGCGTGCACGGACGCGCGTTGAGATAATCGCCCGCAGGCGCGAGACCGTTCGGGCCCCGTGTTAACGACGGCTGCGGTGCGCGCGGATGCTCGTGGAGGTAATCGCTCCCCGGTGTAGGCGCTAGCGTGCCGCTGTCCGCTGCATTAGTGATAGCCGCGGTGCGCGCGGGGGTGCGTGGGTTTACTCCGTGCGGCCGTGAGCCAGCAGCACGAGTCTGTCCCTCGGAGAGGGCGCTAGCGCGGGGGGCCCGATCGCTCGGTCGGCGGGGGCCCGGCGGGAGCCGACCGACGCGGTGGAGGAGGCGGCGGAAGGGGCGGACGTCGCGCCCCACCTGCCCAGCGAGGGCGGTGGGGTGGACGTCGGCCCCCACACCGCCATGGCCCTGTACACGTTAAAGTATTGAGCACAAACTCAAGGAGCGGGGAAAATGGTAATGTTGCTTGGATTTAATTTTAATATCATTGCAACTGTATAGTTTTGATATGTTTTATTGAAAAACATTCACGTGCATTGGCATGTCCCTCTGTCTCAAACATTAATAATGTATCATCTGCAAATGTCCTTTAGCAATGTAAATTTTTGTGCAACATTGATATGCAGCTTGAAGAATGACGGAGTCTTATAACTGTAGACACTTCGGATTTTCAATCAAAATTTACAAATAAACCACTCTACCATAAACATGCTACATTCCAGCTAAAGTATAGTAGTATATTACTGTAAAGTAGTATGGTGTATAGCACAGATATTTTGTACAAATCCAGTGAGATGGGAGTGCTGCTTTGATGCATTACGCTTGGATCCGATCTCATGGGTTCAATTCAGGCTAACCCCTAAGGGTACAATTTTATTTTTACAGTTTCAATCGGACCAAGTACCTGGGGAGGTTTATTCCAAGTCAACGTGGCTTAAAATCTGCCATGCTGAAATAAAATAGCTGGACGTTATTGCTTCTGACGTGAGTGCAGGACTCGCTTTCCATGCCAAGGTGCGGAGGCTCATTTGGGCGACCAAAGGAATTCCGAATGCATGTTACAATAACGTTAATTTCAGATGACTGGATGCATTGGTAGAGTGCTCCAACTTGGGCAGAGATTTCTGGCTGGAAAGTGATGTGGTTAAAACGTTTGTCTCGCAGTTTTAAAGGTTGCAATTTCAAAATACAGTTTGGGCATCAGAGCTCAATAAATTGAGTACTACTCTGTGTGAGGTTAACAGGAGTCATCCAATGGAGAGACTGGGCTACGCCATATAAATGTGGAATTTATATCAGTTGACAGGTCAAACGTACTCTTTGTCCTTTTTGGTCACTTTATTATTATAGGCTAGTGGTGTTTGTGTGTTTTAATCACAGAGATGGGGGGGGGCATTGCACCTCGCTACACCCATCCACTGCTGACGGTAGAGGTTGTGTGTGTTTACAGTGTGTCTGTGTGTACACACACAGACACAGTGTAAACACACACAGTGTACACACACACACATTGTACACACACACAGATTGTACACACACAGTGTACACACACAGTGTACACACACACACACAGTGTACACACACTCACACTGTACACAGACAGTGTACACACACACAGTGTAAACACACATTGAGTGTACACACACAGTGTACACACACACAGTGTACACACACAGTGTAAACACACACAGTGTACACACACAGTGTACACACACTGTAAACACACAGTATAAACACACACAGAGTGTACACACACACACAATGTAAACACACAGAGTGTACACACACAGTGTAAACACACACAGAGTAAACACACACAGTGTAAACACACAGTGTAAACACACACAGTGTACACACACAGAGTGTACACACACAGTGTACACACACACGCATTGTGTACACACACACACACAGTGTACACACACATTGTGTACACACACACATTATGTACACACACACATTGTGTACACACACAGTGTACACACAGTGTACACACTGTGCACACACAGTGTACACACACACACAGTGTACACACACACAGTGTACACACACACAGATTATACACACAGTGTACACACACACAGTGTACACACAGACACATTGCGTACACACACAGTGTACACACAGACACATTGCGTACACACAGTGTATACACACATAGTGTACACACACACAGTGTACACACAGTGTACACACACACATTGTGTACACACACACAGTGTACACACACACAGTGTACACACACACAGTGTGTACGTGTACACACACAGTGTACACACAGTGTACACACACACAGTGTACACACACACACAGTGTGCACACACACACAGTGTACACACACTGTGTACACACACACACAGTGTACACACACACAGTGTACACACACACACAGTGTATACACACAGTGTACACACACACACAGTGTACACACAATAATGTCCACGTTGTTGTTGTAGCTGAGCCACGCACCCAAGGGAGGGAGCAATGAAAATGAATCTACATCAACTTAAACTCCAATCCCGCTCTGTGACGCCACCATTCAGTATTACTTCATCGGCGTGAAACGCCAGGGGGAGGTGTACCTCGCTAGTGACGGCATGTCACCAAGGTATTCCGCTGCGCTCTTGAGCGTGATGTCACCTCCGCTTGGGTCACTGCCAATATCGTTCCAGGGCCAATCCTTATTTGGGCAAAGCTACGCCCAGTGACTGGCGGCTCATTAACATAATGTGTTCGTTAAAGCCGTCGCGAGTTTATTGCGACGGGTTCAGCACTCACGACATAACGGCCAGCCACATTAACATAATTTATTCACTCTAGTTTATTTAGTTACGGAGCCGCTCATTGTGGGAGGAGCGTGTCTCGTACCCCGGACGTGACGTCACGTCACCTGCTGCCGCGAGACGTCACGAGGTAACAGGAAGCGATATGCACTGAAATCCGAGGTGAGAAAGTCTCATTGCGATTGTGGTTGTTGTGGTGGTGGTGATTGTGGTGGTTGTTGTTGTTGTTTACCAAGGTAGAGCCTCGCTCTCTCTCGTAGGGATGTCAGTTGAGTAGCAGCGAGCATGGGAATCGATGTCCAGGTTGGAACTTTACAGCGCGGGGCCTAGCCACGCGGGGCCTTGCCTCCTGCCCTCGCCTGATTGCGTTTACTTTAATTATCTCGCTTAAGTTTAATTTGTCTTCACCCGGCTCGCCACTTTGTAACTTTGTTTTATTGTAAATATTCACGAAGTTTTTATTATTTTTCACCAGGCCAAGCCCGCTTGAGCTGCTATACCGCTCTTGTTATCAGAAGCAACCTGCCCACAACAACACAAGGTGAGGCTTTGTCAACGTGTGTGAATGTTTTGACTTAAAACTTTGGTGACTGCAGGAATTAATATTCTTGGTTCTTTCGGTAAAGTCACGTAGATAGAAAATTAAATAACAAAATAACAGATAATAATTGTTCTTGTTTAAATGAAGCAAAAAACCCCACAACGTTTCTATGGCAACATTAATGTTGAAGATGCGAGGGCTTACAGGAATATTTATGACATTTGCCCTCTCATTGCGTGCCATGACAGTGCTGTTTGCACAGTCACACATAGTCACTGTAAGATTATTATCTTGGTCGTGTTTTTGTTTTGTTGCTTGTTGTGGTTGCTCCTGATTCAAGAGCCGAATGGCTCACGGGACTATAACCAAAATAAATCAAACTGAAAATCAAAAAACTGAAACCGCATGATGAATTTTGGGAAAGTTTTTTCACTGCATCTCTAAATGTATATAAAAGTCAAAGTTGTGATTGTGTGTGTTGTCTGTTCAAAATGTTTAGCGTACTTCCCGACATGCAACAAACTGGAAATTTGCCATGTGGGTACTTTCCAGACTGTACACCATACAAACAATATACAAATACACTTTTGTGTGTTTTATTGGGGGGGGGAGCTCAATAATGTATAGATTTTTTGCACGGCTAGTGAGCTGTGACGTCAAATCTGTCACGTGACCCTCGCATGTGGAAGCGTCACGCATTGTAGTGTAGTGGTTAGCGCTGTCTGTGTATCTGTATGTGTGTGTGTCTGCGTGTTTGTGTCTGTGTGTGTATCTGTGTGTGTGTCTGTGTGTGTGTATCTGTGTGTGTGTATCTGTGTGTGTCTGTGTGTGTGTGGAAGAGTAACGCATTGTAGTGTAGTGGTTAGCGCTACGCCGCGCTACGAACCCGGCGACCCAAGTTCGATTCCCGCTCACGGCCACCACCGGCAACGATTATTTGAACCGCTTCTGGGCCTCCCCTAGGTCGACTCAGCCTCAAACGAGTAACTGTTGTGGTGTGAACATCGCCACTGGGGAGACAAATGCGGCCGGACGTGGTGGATCCAAGTCCCGGGCGAAGCCGGGTAGTACAGCTAGTCATGAATACATGAATGAATATAGACGTGTAAGTCATGTGTGACTGTATATATTCATTCCTCCATGGCTCGATACTGACGTGTAGATGGTGTGGATATTCTTATTTTCTGTCTGCAGCTGACGCTGGTCTGATGGAGCAAATGCACTCAGCACAGCAGCTCGGTACGACAAGTCAACAATGCGACCAGCGTGCATACAGCACGGATCGGACTGGAAATTTGACACAGCACCAGAGAACTCGCACAGGAGAGAAACCCTTCAAGTGCACTGTGTGTGACAAGGCATTTTCAGATTCATCGACTCTTAAAAAACACCAGAGAACACACACGGGAGAGAAACCCTTCAAGTGCACTGTGTGTGGGAAGGCATTTTTAGATTCATCAACTCTTAAAAAACACCAGAGAACACACACGGGAGAGAAACCGTTCAAGTGCACTGTGTGTGGGAAGACATTTTCAGATTCATCTGCTCTTAAAACACACCAGAGAACACACACGGAGAGAAACCTTTCAAGTGCAGTGTGTGTGGGAAGGCATTTTCAGATTCATCGACTCTTAAAAAACACCAGAGAACACACACGGGAGAGAAACCCTTCAAGTGCACTGTGTGTGGGAAGGCATTTTCAGATTCATCGACTCTTAAAACACACCAGAGAACACACACGGGAGAGAAACCCTTCAAGTGCACTGTGTGTGGGAAGGCATTTTCACAGTCATCTGCTCTTAAAATTCACCAGAGAACACACACGGGAGAGAAACCCTTCAAGTGCAGTGTGTGTGGGAAGACATTTTCAGATTCATCTGCTCTTAAAACACACCAGAGAACACACACGGGAGAGAAACCTTTCAAGTGCAGTGTGTGTGGGAAGGCATTTTCAGATTCATCTACTCTTAAAAAACACCAGAGAACACACACGGGAGAGAAACCCTTCAAGTGCAGTGTGTGTGGGAAGGCATTTTCAGATTCATTTGCTCTTGAAACACACCAGAGAACACACACGGGAGAGAAACCCTTCAAGTGCAGTGTGTGTGGGAAGGCATTTTCAGATTCATCTCATCTTCAAAGACACCAGAGAACACACACGGGAGAGAAACCCTTCAAGTGCAGTGTGTGTGGGAAGACATTTTCAGATTCATTTGCTCTTAAAACACACCAGAGAACACACAGGGGACAGAAACCCTTCAAGTGCAGTGTGTGTGGAAAGGCATTTTCACAGTCATTTGCTCTTAAAAAACACCAGAGAACACACACGGGAGAGAAACCCTTCAAATGCACTGTGTGTGGGAAGACTTTTTCAGATTCATCTACTCTTAAAACACAACAGAGAACACACACGGGAGAGAAACCCTTCAAGTGCAGTGTGTGTGGGAGGACATTTTCAGATTCATCTACTCTTAAAAAACACCAGAGAACACACACGGGAGAGAAACCCTTCAGGTGCAGTGTGTGTCGGAAGACATTTTCAGGTTCATTTGCTCTTAAAACACACCAGAGAACACACACGGGAGAGAAACCCTTCAAATGCAGTGTGTGTGGGAAGACATTTTCAGATTCATCTCCTCTTAAAACACACCAGAGAACACACACGGGAGAGAAACCCTTCAGGTGCAGTGTGTGTGGGAAGACATTTTCATGGTCATCTGCTCTTAAAACACAACAGAGAACACACACGGGAGAGAAACCCTTCAAATGCAGTGTGTGTGGGAAGACATTTTCAGATTCATCTCTTAAAACACACCAGAGAACACACACGGGTGAGAAACCCTTCAAGTGCAGTGTGTGTGTGAAGGCATTTTCACGGTCATCTGCTCTTAAAACACACAAGAGAACACACACGGGAGAGAAACCCTTCTTGTGCAGTGTGTGTGGGAAGACATTTTCTGATTCATCTGCTCTTAAAAAACACCAGAGAACACACACGGGAGAGAAACCCTTCAGCTGCAGTGTGTGTGGGAAGACATTTTCAGATTCATCTACTCTTAAAAAACACCAGAGAACACACACGGGAGAGAAACCCTTCAAGTGCAGTGTGTATGGGAAGGCATTTCCAGATTCATGTAATAAAACACCAGAGAACACACACGGGAGAGAAACCCTTCAAGTGCAGTGTTTGTGGGAAGACATTTTCACGGTCATCTGCTCTTAAAAAACACCAGAGAACACACATGGGAGAAAAACCCTTCAAATGCACTGTGTGTGGGAAGACTTTTTCAGATTCATCTACTCTTAAAACACACCAGAGAACACACACGGGAGAGAAACCCTTCAAGTGCAGTGTTTGTAGGACGGCATTTTCACATTCATCTGCTCTTAATAAACACCAGAGTACACACGGGAGAGAAGCCCTTCAAGTGCAGTGTGTGCGGGAAGGCATTTGCACATT
Source organism: Petromyzon marinus (assembly GCF_048934315.1). Taxonomy (NCBI): domain Eukaryota; kingdom Metazoa; phylum Chordata; class Hyperoartia; order Petromyzontiformes; family Petromyzontidae; genus Petromyzon; species Petromyzon marinus. Next base: position 1,928,220 of record NW_027422928.1, on the reverse strand, counting down.
CATCAAATCTTCAAGTACACCAGAGAACACACAGGAGAGAAACCCTTGAGGTACACTCTGTGTGGGATGATGTTTGCACAGTCATCACATCTTAAAGTACACCAGAGAACACACACGGGAGAGAGACCCTTCAGGTGCACTCTGCGGGAAGGCGTTTGCACATTCATAAAATCTTCAAGTACACCAGAGAACACGGAAGCATCGGAAGATCTGCAAGGAGTGGAATCTGAAATCAGCTTGTGAAAGTCAAAGTGCCACAATAAGCCCATCCCTCATGAAACAAGAACCGGACAAAAATCCCAGCTTGGACACTTTTAAAGGTATCGAGGTGAAATATGAAGAGGTGATGATGAAGAGGGAAGAAGTGATGGTGAAGCGGGAAGAAGTGAAGGTGAAATGTGAAGATGAAGATTCATCTCCAAAATGGGACCTTCACATCAATGGAGGCAACGTGAAGCAGGAGGAGAATTCTGACTGTGAGGCAGAGCGAGGCAATTCCCAGCAGTTTGTGGAAGTAGAGGTGTGGGTGGACTTCCTCCGAGACAATCCAAAGTCAAGTGGAGACCCGGTAGATGTGTAAGCCAGAGACGATGTCGCTACAATAGATGCACCTTTGTCACAGGCCTTTAATGACAAGAATGTGAAGTTGAACACTTTGTGGGCCTGTGGGTTGGGTAGATCTCTAACCAGGAGCAAGAGCCAATAAGCTCCCAAGCATTCACTATCTTATCATAATTGCTTTTACATGGTGCTTGCTTAATCGCCTCAGCAACTCGGAGTTTTGTGTCTCATCACAAACACTCGAAGAGCATCCCCAAGTAGCAGCTGCCCCTGTGTGGCACAAGGTGGTGGCCCTGCACCGGCCTGCATGTGGACAAGAGCCTGTCAGTAGGGGGCGATGATTGATGTGTCATCTCAGTTGTGTAGTTTGTAGGTAATGCTTAGAATTTGCTACATTTTCACTCAGATGCCAGCATGCAATGGCCTACTCGTTTTGAATGACACAATAGTATGTTTTACATACACTGTGAAGCAGACTGCAATTTTTTTAAAGCTTCTTGTTAATACGATGTAACGTGATGCAGTATATTTCACTGCAGTAATCCAATTTTGTTAATATGCCTGTCAATAATTTAGAATGAATACTTGTCTGGTTGTGTGCATACTTGTAACATTTGATCTGTAAGGGTCAAACATTGAATAAGTGATGTTAGGACAAAGTGTGCGTGTCTGTTTGGAAGTAACTTGTACAGAGAACTCAGGTGGGACCCGTTGTTCTTGTGATAAAGGTCAAACGGTGTTTTTGTGTTCCACGAAGCATCTGGAGCAACGCATTGTCTTTGAAATAGGTAGCACGCTCGGATCATTCATCAGTTACAAGGCATACCACTTAAAGGTTACACGTATAGGAGGAGGTACATTCTCTACAACACGAATTGCAGTTTTGTGTTACGTGTTGACGTAGATTTTGTCTAACTGGGACTAGAAATGCTCCTTGCTGATTCACGTCTGGATGTTCGTAACCATCGGTTGAAGCAAACCCCACTGCTGTTGTTGAGACGCTGTGCACCAATAAGGGTCCAACACATTGACGGCCTTCAGGCCAGGAAAGTCACAACATTTGCACACGAAGGACGCATTCACGCAAGTACCCCATGCTCCGTTTTGAAGTTTTAAAATGAAACATCTTTGAATTGTGTTTTGAGTTAGATGATTTTATTTCTTCATTAAAAGCTTATATCAATTTACATCTGGAAGACTTCATTGAAAAGGACATTTCGTGTGAATTTTCTCTCGTCATTAAGTAGATGGCCTTGCCAGGGGTTCGGTTCAATGCGGACACAAACAGTGTACACACACACAATGTACACACACAGTGTACACACACAGTGCACACACACACAGTGTATACACACAGTGTACACACACACAGTGTACACACACACAGTGTACACACACACAGTGTACACAGTGTATACACACAGTGTACACACAATGTACACACACATTGTACACACAGTGTATACACACAGTGTATACACAGTGTACACACAGTGTATACACATAGTGTATATACATACACAGTGTACACACAGTGTATACACAATAATGTCCACGTTGTTGCTGAGCTCACACACCCAAGGGAGGGAGCAATGGAAAATGAATCTAAATCAACTTAAACTCCAACTCTGTTACGTCACCACTCTTAATTACCTCATCGGCGTGAAACCCCAGGGTGAGGTGTACTTCGCTAGTGACGTCATGTCACCAAGGTATTCACCCCTCCCCCCATCCACCGCGCTCTTGAGCGTGACGTCACCTCCGCTCGGGTTACCGCCGATATCGTTCCAGTGGCAATCCTTATTTGGGCAAAGCTACGCCCAGTGACCGGTGGCTCATTAACATAATGTGACCGTTAAAGCCGTCGCGAGTTTTTTGCGACGGGTTCAGCGCCCACGCCTCCATCCCTTGACGTATGGGCCGGCCTGATTAACATAATTTATTCAGTTAGAGAGCTGCTTGTGGAAGGGCACTGACGTCATACTACTTCCTGCTGTCGCGAGGCAACAGGAAGCTGCTGTGTGCGCGCATGCACTGAAATCCGAGGTGAGAAATTCTCATCGTTGTGGTGGTGGTTGTTGTTGTTTACCAAGGTAGAGCCTCTGTCTCTCGTAGGGATGTCAGTTGAGTAGCAGCGAGCATGGGAATCGATGTCCAGGTTGGAACTTTACAACGCGGGGCCTAGCCACGCGGGGCCTTGCCTCCTGCCCTCGCCTGATTGCGTTCGCTTTAATTATCTCGCTTAAGTTTAATTTGTCTTCACCCGGATCGCCACTTTGTAACTTTGTTTTATTGTCAATGTTCACGCAGTTTTTATTTTCGTTCTTTTGTTAGCAGGCCAAGCCCGCTTGAGCTGCTATACCGCTCTTGTTATCAGAAGCGACCTGCCCACAACAACACAAGGTGAGGCTTTGTCAACGTGTGTGAATGTTTTGACTTAAAACTTTGGTGACTGCAGGAATTAATATTCTTGGTTCTTTCGGTAAAGTCACGTAGATAGAAAATAAAATTAAAATAACATAATAAATTAAAAGAAAAATAAAACAAATTGAAAATGAAGCAAAAAACCCACGACGTTTCGATCTCAACACAAGTGGTCTTTATCTTATTGAATTGAATCTGTTATTTTTATTTTCTATCTACGTGACTTTACTGAAAGAACCAACAATACGTGTGTCAATGTATCTATCGGTCAAAGACGCTAAGCGCGTGCCGCTGTTGACTCTGAATGTGTGGAGGGGAACACCTTCACCACGGGGAGAGAGAGACAGAGACACGGATAGCCTCGGCTATGTTGATTGATCCTCGATTCATTACTTGGTGGAGTGAGGAAGAATTAATGCTGAGCAGATGAAGGTGGCCAGGCATGGTTCTGGTCACACCACCACCTGTTTACTCATGGCAGTGTGTGACAGTGTCAAGTTTGTGTTTGCAGTAAAATCTATTAACTCTATTGAACACGGAGGTTATATCAAAACAATAGTTTATTTTTGTTTTCCTCTGGAACTCTTTATAAGAATGGAAACAGGAGGTGAACACAGCACACACATTCAGCTGAAGTCGGATCTGTTCATCCCCAGCATTCAAGGACATCTGATCCTGGATTCACACCTCTAAGTTGCGATTGAACATTAATTCATGCATTTCTGCAAAACACAAATAGTATTGTTTTCAAAACCCTTTGCTATGTCAGCTGAATTTAGCTTTCATAAATATTAATTTTGTAGTCAGACAGCCGAAATTGTGTGCTTAGAGTTTTGAGTTAACATTCATCTTGATGATATGAAGGCTTCCAGGCATATTAATGACATTTTCCCTCTCATTGTGTGCCATAGCAGCCCGTGGAGAGAAACCCTTCAGGTGCACTCTGTGCGTGAAGGCGTTTGCACGTTCATCAAATCTGATGAATTTGGGAAACTTTTTCACTACATCATGAATATATTAATAAGTATAGACGTGTAAGTCACGTGTGCATTCCTCTGTGCCTGACGTGTAGATGGTGTGGATATTCTTCTTTTCTGTCTGCAGCTGACGCTTCCTCTGCAGATTTGGTCTGATGGAGCAAAGGCAGTCAGCGCAGCTCGGTACGACAAGTCAACAATGCGACCAGCGTGCATACAGCACGGATCGGACTGGAAATTTGACACGGCACCAGAGAAGTCACACAGGAGAGAAACCCTTCAAGTGCACTGTGTGTGGGAAGGCATTTTCATGGCCATCAGTTTTTCAGAACCACCAGAGAACACACACGGGAGAGAAACCCTTCAAGTGTATTTTTTTGTGGGAAGGCATTTTCATGGTCATTTGCTCTTAAAACACACCAGAGAACACACGGGAGAGAAACCTTTCAGGTGCAGTGTGTGTGGGATGGCGTTTGCACAGTCACCACATCTTCAAGTACACCAGAGAACACACACGGGAGAGAAACCCTTCAAGTGCATTGTGTGCATGAAGGCATTTGCACAGTCATCTGATCTTGTAAAACACCAGAGAACACACATGGGAGAGAAACCCTTCAGGTGCACGATGTGCGGGATGGCGTTTACACAGTCATGTAATCTTGTAACACACCAGAGAACACACACGGGAGAGAAACCCTTCAAGTGCAGTGTTTGTGGGAAGGCATTTTCATGGTCATCTGCTCTTAAAAAACACCAGAGAACACACACGGGAGAGAAACCTTTCAGGTGCACTCTGTGCGGGAAGGCGTTTTCAGATTCATGTAATCTTGTAACACACCAGAGAACACACACAGGAGAGAAACCCTTCAAGTGTACTCTGTGCGGGAAGGCATTTGCACGTTCATCAAATCTTGAAATACACCAGAGAACACACACGAGAGAGAAACCCTTCAAGTGCAGTGTGTGCGGGAAGCCGTTTGCAGATTCATCAACTCTTCGAAGACACCAGAGAACACAAAAGCATCGGAAGATCCACAAGGAGCGGAGTCGGAGTCTGAAATCAGCTTGTGAAAGTCAAAGTGCCGCAATGAGCCCATCCCTCATGAAACACGAACCTGACAAAAATCCCAGCTTGGACACTTAAAGGTATCGAGGTGAAATATGAAGAGGTGAAGGTGAAATGTGAAGAAGTGATGAGCGAAGAAGTGAAGGTGAAATGTGAAGATGAAGATTCAACTCCAAAATGGGACCTTCACATCGTAAAGCAGGAGGAGAATTCTGACTGAGGCAGAGCGAGGCAACTCCCAGCAGTTTTTGGAAGTGGAGGTGTGGGTGGACTTCCTCCGAGACAATACAAAGTCAAGTGGAGATCCGGTAGATGTGTAAGCTTGATATGATGTCGCTCCAATAGATGCACCTTTGTCACAGGCCTTTAATGACAAGAATGCGAAGTTGAACACTTTGTGGGCCCGTGGGTTGGGTAGATCTCTAACCAGGAGCAAGAGCCAATAAGCTCCCAAGCATTCACTATGTTATCATAATGATTGATTTTACATGGTGCTTGCTTAATCGCCTCAGCAACTCGGAGTTTTGTGTCGTACCTCGTCTGAAACACTCGAAGAGCAGCTGCCCCTGTGTGGCACAAGGTGGTGACCCTGCACCGGCCTGCATGTGGACAAGAGCCTGTCAGTAGGGGGCGATGATTGATGTGTCATCTCAGTTGTGTAGTTTGTAGGTAATGTTTAGAATTTGCTACATTTTCACTCAGACGCCAGCATGCAATGGCCTACTTGTTTTGAATGACACAATAGTATGTTTTACATTCACTGTGAAGCAGACTGTGCAACTTTTTTTGTAAAAGCTTCTTGTTAATACGATGTAACGTGATGCAGTATATTTCACTGCAGTAATCCAATTTTGTTAATATGCCTGTCAATAATTTAGAATGTATGCTTGTCTGGTTTTGTGCATACTTGTGACATTTGATCTGTAAGGGTCAGTCATTGAATAAGTGATGTTAGGACAAAGTTTGTGTGTGTTTAAAAATAACCTGTACAGAGAACTCAGGTGAGACCCGTTGTTCTTGTGATACAGGTAAAACGGTATTTTTGTGTTCCATGAAGCATCTGGAGCAACTCGCTGTCTTTGAAATAGGTAGCACGCTCGGATCATTCATCAGTTACAAGGCATACCACTTAAAAGTTACACGTATAGGAGGAGGTACATTCTCTCCAACACAAATTATAGTTTTGTCTTACGTGTTGACGTAGATTTTGTCTAACTAGGACTAGAAATGCACCTTGCTGATTGACGTCTGGATGTTCACAACCATCGGTTGAAGCAAACCCCACTGCTGTTGTTGAGACGCTGTGCACCAATAATGGTCCAACACATTGACGGCCTTCAGGCCAGGAAAGTCACAACATTTGCACATGAAGGACGCATTCACGCAAATACCCCATGCTCCGTTTTGAAGTTTTAAAATGAAACATCTTTGAATTGTGTTGTGTTTTCAATTAGATGATTTTATTTCTTCATTAAAAGTTTGTATCAATTTACATCTGGAAGACTTCATTGAAAAGGACATTTCGTGTTAATTTTCTCTCGTCATTAAGTAGATGGCCTTGCCGGGGGTTCGGTTCGATGCGGACACAAACAGTGTACACACACAGTGTACACACACACAGTGTATACACACAGTGTACACATAGTGTACACACAGTGTACACACTGTACACAGTGTACACACTGTACACAGTGTACACACAGAGTATACACACATTGTGTACACACAGTGTACACACACACAGTGTACACACACAGCATACACACACAGTGTATACACAGTGTACATAAACAGTACACACAGTGTACATACAGTATATACACAGTGTACACACACAGGGTACACACACAGTGTATACACACACAGTGACACAGCGACACACAGTGACACAGTGTACACACACACAGTGTACACACACACATTGTATACACACAGTGTACACACATAGTGTACACACAGTGTATACACAATAATGTCCACGTTGTTGTTGCTGAGCTCACACACCCAAGGGAGGGAGCAATGGAAAATGAATCTAAATCAACTTAAACTCCAATTCTGTTACGTCACCACTCTTAATTACCTCATCGGCGTGAAACGCCAGGATGAGGTGTACCTCGCTAGTGACGTCATGTCACCAAGGTATTCAACCCTCCCCCGTCCACCACGCTCTTGAGCGTGACGTCACCTCCGCTTGGGTCACCGCCGATATCGTTCCAGTGGCAATCCTTATTTGGGCAAAGCTACGCCCAGTGACTGGTGGCTCATTAACATAATGTGTTCGTTAAAGCCGTCGCGAGTTTATTGCGACGGGTTCAGCGCCCACGCCCCCATCCCTCCACATATGGGCCGGCCTCATTAACATAATTTATTCAGTGGGAGAGCCGGGGGGAAGTGACGTCATACTACGTCATACTACCTGCTGCCACCTGCGCTCTTGCATTGAAATCCGAGGTGAGAAATTCTCATCGTTGTAGTGGTGGTGGTCGTTTTGGTGGTTGTTGTTTACCAAGGTAGAGCCTCTCTCTCTCGTAGGGATGTCAGTTGAGTAGCTCCTCCCCCCTCACTCTATCTCTCCTCCCTGGCTTCTCCCCCCTCTCTTACCTACGTAGCCTCTTGTCACGGCAACCCTTTTGCCCACTTCAGCAATTGTCTCTTGCTGTGGCTGTCCCACCTGATGACGGACGCTTGTCGTGTTGCTAACGAAACGTCACGTGATTTAATTTATTTTCTACCTACCCACGTGATGACTTTACCGAAAGACCCAAAGAGCGGCCGTCAATCTTGACTTCAAGTCAAGATTTGACGGCCACTGCATGGCGCGCTTTCAGATGCGCTCCAGCAGCCGTCTGGAACGCTCTTCCTTCTGACATTCATTAAGTCGCTGGAGCTATGCGCTTTTGAATGAAGATTTGACTACGGAACTACCTATCGTACCCTTTGGTTCTTTCGGTAAAAAAAAAAAACAAAAAATAGATCACGACGTTCCGATCGCAGCAACAAGCGACCGTCTTCACAGTCACTTTACCGGAAGAACCAAAGAGCGTGGATCCCTGCAGTCACGAAAGCTCCAAATCAGGATTGACGACTTTGTGTGTTCAGTTTGTCGTCCTTCCCCAGCACCTCCGATGAGCACGGTTGGCTACGTACGGCGCGTAAGAAGTTCAACGTACGTACGCAATGAGGGGGTGCTTCTTTTATTCACACGCGGCACAGCGCGGGCCAACCTCATCTTCTCATTCTGAGCGCGGCGTCTCCGCCGGCCACACGCACGGTCGGTCACGCGGCGCCGTTCCACCCGTCCGCTCTCGGCTTCGCCGCTGGCCGGCGGCGTGCCGGGAAGGGCGGCGACGGAACCCCCGCAGGAGATCTTCCGCGCGCGGCCGCACGACGGAGAGAGACGATGGCGAGCGGCGACGCAGCCCGGGACCCAAGGCTCCACGCGCGAGCCCCGAGTCCTCCTCCGCCCACCGCTTCTGTCGCCGCAAGGTGCGGTTAGGCTCCGCCTCTGGCCACGCCCTATCGCGGAACCTTCCAGAGGGTTCCCGGCGAGCCCCGCCCATTTACCCTTGGCCCAGATACCTCTCCCTTTCGGATTGGATGTTGCTTTAGCGGTGCCTGTACCCGTGCTTCCGTTTTCTAACCAACAGGTGTCATCATGTCATTACATCACCCCCCCCCACCCCCCCCCCCCCCGTAATAAAAAAACATGTAGCCTTCCTGGCTAATATCTTGTTTGGTTCTTTCGGTAAAGTCACCACGTAGAATGAGAATAAAATAATAAAATAAAACAATAAAATTCTCACGACGTTTCGGCCACGACACAAGTGGCCTTCTTCAGGTGAAAGGAACAAACCTGTCGGGACGACAGAGCTACAATAAATGACGGAGCTTCAATAATGAAGCTCTGAAGAAGGCCACCTGCGTTGTGGCCGAAACGTCGTGAGAATTTTATTGTTTTATTTTATTATTTTATTCTCATTCTACGCGGTGACTTTACTGAAAGAACCAAAGAAGATGAATCCTTATAGTCACGAAAGGTTTAAATCGAAATTTTCCTGGCTAATACTCAAATAACAGGTAAGTGCGCCCATGTGCAGGATAACAACAACAACAATATCTATAAAAGCAGGACTCCAGTTATTTTCCTTAAAAAGGCAGAACAATCCGCAGGAACAACACCTAAAGACGAGGGAACAAGGAGCGAAGGGAACATTTACGAAAGGGAACAAGACTTAGGAAAACGAACAGAACAGAACTGAACAACAACCACAACCTCTCCGCCATTCCCGACCAATACCCAGAATATGGAATCAACGGAATCGCAAGCATTTGGACCGAGTTAACCTCGACCAGAACTGAACAACAACAACAACAACCACAACCTCTCCGCCATTCCCCGACCAATACCCAGAATATGGAATCAACGGAATCGCAAGCATTTGGACCGAGTTAACCTCGGCCAGAACTGAACAACAACAACAACAACCACAACCTCTCCGCCATTCCCGAGCAAATACCCAGAATCAGGAATCAACGGAATCGCAAGCGTTTGGACCGAGTTCGCGACGCCGAGTTCCGTTGACGGGGGACGGGACTTCCGCCCCTGCTCGGGCGGTGCGCGTGCCACGAGAACGGCCGGAGACACACGGGGTGCAACGCAGGAGGCACGGGTGCAGCAGGAGGCACGGGTGCAGCAGGAGGCACGGGTGCAGCAGGCTCGGCGGCAGCAGCCACCTCCCTCGGTCCCGGCGAGGCTTCGATGCGACGGGCGGCACGGCGCGATCCTTCCGACGCACGCCGTCTGAACGCACACGCCATCCCCGGCTCGCCGGACGCACTGGACGCTGGCGGACCAATTTTCGGAGACGGGGGAAGAGGCAATCCGTGGCAGGACAAACGGCTTCGGCCGAGACGGACGGACGAACCAACGGCGAAGGCCCAGCCGGAAACGCGCAAACTGCGGCCGCTTAACCTCGGCCACTTCCACGGGCTCTTGCCGGGGGGCTGATGCAGCTTAGGGGACGTAACCAACCGGCACCCGCAGGCAACGTAACCATGCTCCGTCACCGATGGGCCATGCTAGCACGTGATCCCGTTTCCCCGCAATACGTTCATTACTCTTTGGTTCTATTCGGTAAAGTCACGTATTTTTACCTACGTGGTGACTTTACCGAATAGAACCAAAGAGTATGGATCCTTGCAGTCACGAAAGCTTCAAATCTAGAATACGTTCGTTGTTTCGCCCGTGCTTTGGCGGCGTTAAATTTTGCCGCCTCCCGAGCCGTGGAAATGCATTGCGGGGTAATTTTCACATGCTCTGGGCAACTTGGATTTCCCCTTAGCCAGTGGCAAACCCAATTGGGCATCTACAGGGGGTACATTCTGCCTCCCATACATGAGAAAAAATGGTGAAAATCCCGTGGAAGTATGAGGGGCCATCCTATATGCAGCTAGTACACTCGGAACATGCAAATCCCAGTCCGTTTGCGCCGCGTCAATCGCCTGACAGAGCATGGAGGTCAGAGTTCTATTCAGGCGCTCCACCATCCCATCTGTCTGGGGGTGGTACGGCGACGTTTTAATTATCTTAGCACCTAAAGCATCGCAAACCTCGCACAGCAGTTTAGATGAGAAATTTAGAATTATCCTGTATATAAATCACAACAGTGTTTGTGTTCATCATCAAGTGCAGCAAACGATTTTCATCCACAGACGTCACTTATGCTCAGACGGCCTAAGCACAGCTCAATGGGGAACCAAATGAAGACGTGTATTTGTTATTGTGGCCATGCACTCTAAACTACGGACCACACAGTAAACCGCTGTGGTCTGCGCCCCTTCAACGCAGGAGAAATATCAAAACTAAACCACCTCTCTCCTGAAGCCCTCTCGCGAAGACCAGCAAGCCTCAGCGTCGGCATTTAGCTGCTGAGCACATCGCTGGTGCCGTCGCGCGCGAGAATGGAATTTCGGAATTGCTCGGATTTCGCACGATTCAGGAAAAATGACCCAAACACTCTCAGAAAGATCCTCAAAACTCGGGACGGACGGCAGCCAGGCGCGGTTCGTCCACCAGGGGGCGACAGGGGCGCTGACGAATGTAACTCCGGCCCCACGGGTTCAAATTTGAGTGCGACAGCCACCGCAGTTGCCACAGCTCATCTGCAACGCGTCGTGAGACAAAGGCAAAGGCGCAGCTCTGCAACGTGTCACTTGTGCCACGGCCCCCCGGGTGGGACGGACCTCCAACAGAAGATGCTGCGGTGAGCTCCTCTCGAGGGGCATCTGGGCCCTACACTTCCAAGCTATCCATCTGCTTGTTGAAATAGGCGAGAGTGCCCACACTTTACCCCACCACCACCACACGTGCGTCCTGACGATCGACTGCCCATTATGACTGCTTTGACTGCGATCACACCACAGACGCTTCCCAAAAGATCACGGCCGTGCGTCGTTTCTTCGGTATTGACGAGCAAAGCGAGCGGACGATACTGCGTCGCGAGGCAGTGAACCCCTTTCACCTTGCCTCGGCTGTGAAGCCCTTCCGTTTGATTTAATCTCGCACGACCTGAGGAATGCGAAATTAATTTCAGATTTGTTTCCACGAGGAACACATCGGTGGTGGTGGTGGTGGTGGAGGGGTTTGTGATGCCGGCTGTCCAGGATTATAACTCATGCTGGGCGACCACTACGATACTGACGTTTAATGGCCAAAACAATAAACATTTGATATAAAATACCCAACATGATATATGGGTGGTTGAGTGTCTGGGTGAGTGGGTGGGTGGGTAAGTTGTTGGGTGAGTGGGTGGGTGGATGAGTGAGTGGGTGGATGAGTCAGTGGGTGAGTCGCCGGGTGAGTTGGTGAGCGGACAAGTGAGTGGCTAGATGAGGATGCTAATCTATGGGTCTCTTTGTGAATCTACCCCTTACAAATTTGTCCTCCTTCCGTACCCCTCACATCATCTCCCACGTGGCAAGTCCGATAAGACTCGATCTATAATCTCAATGGCATTTTTATGTGTATATCCCTCTGATCTCTCCGGCCTTGCCCCATCCCTCCCCCATCGTCCCTGCCTCTCCCCCCCCATCTCCCCCGCCTCTCTATCCCTCCTCTCTCTGTCTCTCCTCTCTGTGTCTCTCGCTCTGCCTTCGACCTGTCTCTCTCCACCCACCCCTCCCGCGACTTTCCTTCTGGCCCCCTCTCGCTCCCACCTGGCCCTGTCCGCGTCCTGCCTCTGCTCCTCCCTCTTGCCCTCGGCCCACCTCACTGCACGCTCTCCCCTCTGGGCGTCTTGATGTCCGTCATCTCTCCCTTCTTGCTCTTCCGTAATTTGAGGCTCCTCCTCTCTGCCCTGACTTCTTTTCCCTCCTCGCTCTCCTCTCCCTTCCCGCTCCATCGGAGCTCTTCGGTCGCTCTCCTCGTTCCCGAGCGACGGTGGCCGTGCGGGGAGCAAACCTGTAACGTCACAACCGTCACCGCCGTCAGCATCACCTCTAACACCGTCACCAACGCCATCAGCGTCACCAACGCCATCACCTCCAACACCGTCACCTCCGTCAGCACCATCAACAACAACAAGCGGCAGGCTACGTGCATATTCTTTGGATCTTTCGGTAAAGTCACGTAGTGTATACACACAGTGTACGCGCACAGTGTACGTACACACACACAGTGTATACACAATAATGTCCACGTTGTTGTAGCTGGGCTCACACACCCAAGGGAGGGAGCAATGGAAAATGAATCTAAATCAACGTAAACTCCAACTCTGTGATGTCACCATTCTGCATTACCTCATCGGTGTGAAACGCCAGGGTGAGGTGTACCTCGCTAGTGACGTCATGTCACCAAGGTATTCACCCCTCCCCGTCTATCGTGCTCTTAAGCATGACGTCACCTCCGCTTGGGTCACTGCCGATATTGTTCCAGTGGCAATCCTTATTTGGGCACAGCTACGCCCAGTGATTTGTTTCTCATTAACATAATGTATCCGTTAAAGCCGTCGCGAGTTTATTGCGACGGGTTCAGCGCCTATGCCCCCATCCCTGACGTAGGGTCCAGCTTCATTAACATAATTTGTTCAATTTTGATTTAAAGCTTTCGTGACTGCAGTAATTCATATTCTTAGTTTTTTCGGTAAAGTCACGTTGAAGGGAAACAACAAAATAATAAAATATATATAAAACAATATTGTATTTTGTTGTTTCCCTTCAACGTGACTTTACCGAAAAAACTAAGCATATAATTTATTCAGTTAGAGAGCCGCTCTTGGGAGGGAAGTGACGTCATACTACTTCCTGCTGTCGCGAGGTAACAGGAAGCTGCCGTGTGCGCGCTTGCACTGAAATCCGAGGTGAGAAATTCTCATCGTGGTGGTGGTGGTCGTTGTGGTGGTGGTGGTTGTTGTTGTTTACCAAGGTAGAGCCTCTCTCTCTCGTAGGGATGTCAGTTGAGTAACAGCGAGCATGGGAATCGATGTCCAGGTTGGAACTTTACAACGCGGGGCCTAGCCACGCGGGGCCTTGCCTCCTGCCCTCGCCTGATTGCATTTACTTTAATTATCTCGCTTAAGTTTAATTTGTCTTCACTCGGCTCGCCACTTTGTAACTTTGTTTTATTGTAAATATTCACGCAGTTTTTATTTTCTTTTGTTACCAGGCCAAGCCCGCTTGAGCTGCTATACCGCTCTTGTTATCAGAAGCAACCTGCCCACAACAACACAAGGTGAGGCTTTGTCAACGTGTGTGAATGTTTTGACTTAAAACTTTGGTGACTGCAGGAATTAATATTCTTGGTTCTTTCGGTAAAGTCACGTAGATATAAAATAAAATTAAAATAACAGCTAATAAAATGGCTAATAAAATGGACATACAATACCCTGGTGTCTACAAACTAAGTTGCCTCTGTGGTAGTTACATTGGAGAAACCAAACGCCATGTCTCGGGACCGCATTCGTGAACATAAAGCAGACCTTAAACACGGTAGGACCAACACCTCGGCCGTAGCAGATCATTGTTCTAATTCAGTAGGCTCACATGCCATTGACTTTTCCAAGACAGAGGTTCTTTGTAAGCCATCTGGCTTCCATGAGAGATTCGTTCATGAGGCTATCCACATATACAAGCACAGAGACAATTTCAACCGAGAAGATGGATTCTATCTTAGCAATCATTGGAAAGATTTGATAAACCATTTCAGTTCTTAATTGATTGTTCACGCTTACAGTGGCTTTCAGACAGCATACATTATAACAAAATTTCGTCTCCCCCCTCCTCTTTTCAAAATATAGATGGACTAGTCCTGGGCAAACTGCCAAATCGCTGCGCGTGACGCTAACGTTTTTTATATAAATAAATAAATGCGCCGTTTAAAAATAAATTTATGCAAACCAACACACCTGAAGATGACCGTTTGAGTTATGGTCGAAACGTCGTGAGAATTTTTTATTGTTTTATATATATTTTATTATTTTGTTGTTTCTCTTCAACGTGACTTTACCGAAAAAACTAAGAATATTATCAGAGTTGTTGTTTTGTGTTTGAGTTCCGACCGCAGGTATTGTGGTTAATGTGAACATGACTCCTTGTAAAAAAGGTGTCAGTTTTGTTGCCAGATAAAAGGGTAAACATTTTTTTATCATATTTTGTTACTGGCAAATGAGGTTACCAATGGTGTAAGGTGGGGCGTGTCAACAGCGTGGTGGTGTTCACTCTAGATGCTTGGTGGTGTTCACTCTAGACGGGTGGTGGTGTTCACTCTAGATACGTGGCGGGGTGGTGTTCACTCTAGACGCGTGGCGGTGTTCACTCTAGACACGTGGTGGTGTTCACTCTAGACTCGGGGTGGTGTTCACTCTAGACACGTGGCGGTGTTCACTCTAGACGCTTAGTGGTGTTCACTCTAGACGCGTGGTGGTGTTCACTCTAGACTCGGGGTGGTGTTCACTCTAGACTCGGGGTGGTGTTCACTCTAGACTCGGGTGGTGTTCACTCTAGACTTGGGGTGGTGTTCACTCTAGACCAGTGGTTCTTAACCTGGGTTCGATCGAACCCCAGGGGTTCGGTGAGTCGATCTCAGGGGTTCGGCAGAGCCCCCGCCACGGAGGTCCGGACACACTTGAATTATTGTGTAAATTTGTGATGACACACACGGCCCGCTTGGCCATCACTGGCTGCAGATGATCATGCTACACTGCTTGGCCAATCAGCGCTGCGGGGAATTTAGTGCGTACTCAGTAGTCAACGTGTGACTGTTGTTGTCGTACGTCGTGTGATTTCTTTAATATTTTATCCATACTAACTATGTCGGGCAAAAGAAGAAAGTGGTCGGACGAATATGTACAACATGGATTCTCATGTATCACGGAACGTGATGGGAGTGAGCGTCCTATCTGCATGATTTGCAACGCCAAGTTGAGCAACTCTAGTCTTGCACCGGCAAAACTAAAGGAACACTTCTTGAAGCTGCATGGAGACGGGGAATACAAGAACACAACACTTGCTGAATTCAGGGTGAAGAGAGCCAGATTCGATGAAAGGGCCACTCTGCCTGCTCTTGGATTTGTACCTGTTAACAAACCGATCCTGACAGCATCGTACGAAGTTGCTTACCTGATCGCAAAGCAGGGCAAGCCACACACCATTGGTGAAACACTTGTGAAACCAGCTGCATTAAAGATGGCGAATCTGATACTCGGAACAGCGGCCGAAGGTAAATTATCCCAAATTCCCCTTTCAAATGACACCGTCAGTGACAGAATAGAAGACATGAGTAAAGACATCTTGGCTCAAGTAGTCGCGGATCTGATTTCAAGCCCGGCAAAATTCAGCCTTCAACTCGACGAAACCACAGACGTTTCTGATCTAAGCCAGCTTGCTGTTTTTGTACGCTATGTGAAAGACGACATGATAAAAGAAGAGTTTTTATTTTGTAAGCCTCTTACAACAACAACGAAGGCAGCCGATGTGAAGAAGCTTGTGGATGACTTCTTCAGAGACAACAATCTTTCATGGGATATGGTTTCTGCAGTTTGTACGGACGGAGCTCCAGTCATGCTGGGAAGAAAGTCTGGTTTTGGTGCGCTAGTAAAGGCCGATGCACCACACATCATTGTGACGCATTGTATTCTGCACAGGCATGCGTTGGCAACAAAAACCTTACCTCCAAAAATGGCAGAAGTATTAAAAACTGTGGTGGAATGTGTGAACTATGTGCGAAAAAGTGCTCTGAGGCACCGCATCTTCAGTGAGCTGTGTAAAGAAATGGGCTCTGAATTTGAGGTACTTCTGCTCCATTCTAATATTCGGTGGTTATCCCGGGGACAGGTGCTGAATCGTGTTTTTGCCATGCGTGTGGAATTAGCCCTGTTTTTGCAAGAGCACCAACACTGCCATGCAGATTGCTTCAAAAATCCTGAGTTCATTCTCATTTTAGCGTACATGGCTGATATATTCGCAGCTCTCAATCATCTCAATCAGCAGATGCAGGGTGGTGGAGTCAATATCATGGAAGCGGAAGAACACCTGAAGGCTTTTAAAAAAAAGCTACCGTTATGGAAACGACGAACAGAGAACAATAAATTTCGATTTAAAGCTTTCGTGACTGCAATGATTCATCTTCTTTGGTTCTTTCGGTAAAGTCACGTAGAATGAGAATAAAATAATAAATTTATAAAATAAAATAACACAATAATATTCTCACGACGTTTCGGCCACAACACAAGCGGCCTTCATCAGGTGAAGGGAGCGAGACTGTCTGGTAGGACAGCGCTGGAGTGAGAGAGCCACGTTCAGATCACGGCTTTTAAGCTGTGTGAGAGGAACAAAGAGCCTTAGAGTCGTGGCATCTCTTCAGAAAGGTGAGAGACTCGATTAGTTGAGTCTCTCACCTTTCTGAAGAGATGCCGCGACTCTAAGGCTCTTTGTTCCTCTCACACAGCTTAAAAGCCGTGATCTGAACGTGGCTCTCTCACTCCAGCGCTGTCCTACCAGACAGTCTCGCTCCCTTCACCTGATGAAGGCCGCTTGTGTTGTGGCCGAAACGTCGTGAGAATATTATTGTGTTATTTTATTTTATAAATTTATTATTTTATTCTCATTCTACGTGACTTTACCGAAAGAACCAAAGAAGATGAATCATTGCAGTCACGAAAGCTTTAAATCGAAATTTAACCGCCTCTACGGGGAGGGATTCCACACATCCTTAAGATCATTCAACAGACTTCGGGATAAGAAGGCTCAACTAATCGAGTCTCTCACCTTTCTGAAGAGATGCCGCGACTCTAAGGCTCTTTGTTCCTCTCACACAGCTTAAAAACTGTGATCTGAACGTGGCTCTCTCACTCCAGCGCTGTCCTACCAGACAGTCTCGCTCCCTTCACCTGATGAAGGCCGCTTGTGTTGTGGCCGAAACGTCGTGAGAATATTATTGTGTTATTTTATTTTATAAATTTATTATTTTATTCTCATTCTACGTGACTTTACCGAAAGAACCAAAGAAGAGAACAATAACTTCGCACACTTCCCGCTTCTGGACGACTGTGCAAGTAAGATCGAAGATGTGTCTGGAATCGGAGATATTTCTGTATCCACGGAACTGAAGCAAACAATTGCCACGCACTTAGATGAGCTTGCAAAATCTCTCGACGGATATTTCCCTACAAGAGAGTCATATCCAGCATGGGTGAGACAGCCGTTCACGTTTGCTGTTGAAACAGCAGATGTCAATGATGAATTCCTCGACGAAATCATTGAAATTCAGCAGAGCCAGGTTCAACAGCAACTCTTCAGAACAACAACGCTCTCAACGTTTTGGTGTCGACAAATGAACAAGTATCCAGTTATTGCTAAGAAAGCCCTGGATTTTTTTATACCATTTGTTACAACATATCTTTGTGAGCAATCCTTTTCGAGGATGCTGGACATAAAAACGAAGAAAAGGAACAGACTTTGCTGTGAAAATGACATGAGAGTGGCACTTGCCAAGGTGAAGCCACGCATATCTGAACTGATCTCTCAAAGGCAACAGCAGAAGTCACATTGATTTCCAGGTATGTAATTTGTTGTGAGTTTATGCATTGTGTTGGTTTTATTCTTTGAACAAGGTAATGTTCATGCACGGCTCATTTTGTGTACCAGTAAAAAACATATCTACGTCTTGAATTTGAAAAAAATCACATTTTATTTTTCACTAAAGAGGGGTTCGGTGAATGCGCATATGAAACTGGTGGGGTTCGGTACCTCCAACAAGGTTAAGAACCACTGCTCTAGACGCTTAGTGGTGTTCACTCTAGATGCGTGGCGGTGTTCACTCTAGACTCGGGGTGGTGTTCACTCTAGACGCGTGGCGGTGTTCACTCTAGACGCGTGGCGGTGTTCATTCTCTACATGTAGAGGGGAGACCGGGGGATCGGCAAGGAAATCCACACGACCATGGGGAGAGAGACACGCAGCCTCGGCTGTGTTGATTGATCCTCAATTAACTACTTGGTGAGTGAGGAAGCATTAATACTGAGCAGGTGAAGGTGGCCAGGCGTGGGTCTGGACACACCACCACCTGTGAACCATGCCAGTGTGTGACAGTGGTGGAGCCAGTGGGGGGTGGGGTGGCACGTGCCCCCCCAACTATCCGATCGAAATCCCTAATTTTGATAGGATCATTGGGGTTTATTAGTAACGAGCTTCACTACCCAGCTTCGCCCGGGACTTGGATTATTGTCTTGGATTAACTTCACATTCCCTTCTATTTCACTGAAAACCCCTGGAAAAAATTGATGCTTGCAAGAAAGAAAAAAGCCGAAACAAATCAATTTACCTAAATCGGATGTTTTCACTCAAGGAAATTCAACCTCTTACCCCACTTCTACGTAAGGTCGATTTCGGCCACTCGGGAAGGGAATAATGACGTGGCGAGCTGAAAATAGTCACGTTCACTTAGAAATTCCAGACAGCGTCAGCTGTGCAAATTTTCACGACGCCAAAGCTCGGCGCTGGAGAGGTTTTTGCTGCTTCGCACAAACAAACAGATGGAATGTTCTGCTTCATATTTAAGATAGCAGTTCTACCCGTTCTTCGCACGGAGGATATGTATTGAACTCCGAGAAGCCAATGGCTTCATCGGCCAGGAGCGAAGCGCCACCTAAAATCTCTCGGCACGCTGTTAACTGCTCTAAGCATTGCAGAGCGCTTGACTCAGAGGTGTTGCGGGTTGACGCCAGACACTTCATGGTCATTCCCCCCCCCCCCCCCCCCAAAAAAAATACAAAATACTTTTTATATTTTTTACATTGTGTACAGTATGGAACATACCCACATGCCAAATTTCAAGTGTGTGGCACGTTGGGAAGTATGCTAAACATTTCTAACAGACACACGTATCCACACATTTCCCTTTCATATATATAGATAAATCAGCATTTTGCGACCCCCACTGCCACTGTGTGGCATATTATTACGTGCCAGGGACTCTATGAGAGGACAACAGTCCAAGTCCATAATTGGCAATAAGTGACGGCAAAGCAGTTGTAAGTGACTCAGAATTTTGCGCAGTTGCGTATACAGTACACGACTTCCCTGAAGGCAAACACCTTCAGCGAGCGCAATGCCGATCACACGCGTCGAATAAAAAGCAAGGGACAAGTCCTTACTTACTAACAACTCCTTACTAACAACTCCTTACTTACTAACAACTCCTTACTAACAACTCCTTACTAACAACTCCTTACTTACCAACAACTCCTTACTAACAACTCCTTACTAACAACTCATTAGTTACTAACAACTCCTTACTTACTAACAACTCCTTACTAACAACTCCTTACTTACCAACAACTCCTTACTAACAACTCCTTACTAACAACTCATTACTTACTAACAACTCCTTACTAACAACTCCTTACGTACTAACAACTCCTTACTAATAACTCCTTACTTACTGACAACTCCTTGCTTACTAACAACTCCTTACTAACAACTCCTTACTTACTAACAACTATAATTTCATTGCTGGAGGGGTTGCCCCCCCTACCTGAAAATCCTGGCTCCGCCTCTGAGTGTGTGACAATGTCAAGTTTGTGTTTGCAGTAAAGTCTATTAACTCTATTGAGCACGGAGGTTATATCAAAACAGTAGTTTAGTTTTGTTTTCCTCTGCAACTCTTTGTAAGAATGGAGTCAGGAAGTTAACACAGCACACACGTGCAGCTGAAGTCGGATCTGTTCATCCCAGCATTCAAGGACTTCTGTGCCTGGCTTCACATCTCTTAAGTTGCGATTGAACATTAATGTATGCATTTCTGCCGAACACGAATAGTATTGTTTTAAACACCCTTTGCTATGTCAGCTGAATTTAGCTTTCATAAATATTCATTTTGAAGCCAGACAGCTGAAATTGTGTGCTCGGAGTTTTGGGTGAACATTAATTTTGAAGATACGAAGGCTTCCAGGCATGTTTATAACCATTTGCCCTCTCATTGTGTGCCATAACAGCCTGTATGATGAATTTGGGACACTTTTCCACTATATCATGAATATATGAATAAGTATAGACGTGTAAGTCACGTGTTACTGTGTATATATGCTTTCCTCTGTGCATCGATACTGACGTGTAGATGGTGTGGATATTATTTTTTTCTGTCTGCAGCTGACGCTTCCTCTGATGCTTCCTCTGCAGAATTGGTCTGATGGAGCAAAGGCGCTCGGCGCAGCTCGGTATGATGAGTCAACAATGCGACCGGTGTGCATACAGCACGGATCGTACTGGAGATTTCACACGGCACCAGAGAACACACACAGGAGAGAAACCCTTCAGGTGCACTCTGTGTGGGATGGCGTTTGCACAGTCATCACATCTTAAAGTACACCAGAGGACACACACAGGAGAGAAACCCTTCAGGTGCACTCTGCAAGAAGGTGTTTGCACATTCATAAAATCTTCAAGTACACCAGAGAACACAGAAGCATCAGAAGATCCGCAAGGAGTGGAGTCTGAAATCGGCTTGTGAAAGTCAAAGTGCCGCAATGAGCCCATCCCTCATGAAACACAAACCGGAAGAAAATCCCAGCGTGGACACTTTTAAAGGTATCGAGGTGAAATATGAAGAGGTGATGGTGAAGAGGGAAGAAGTGATGGTGAAAAGCGAAGAAGTGAAGGTGAAATGTGAAGATGAAGATTCAACTCCAAAATGGGACCTTCACATCGATGGAGGCAACGTGAAGCAGGAAGGAGAATTCTGACTGTGAGGCAGAGTGAGGCAACTCCCAGCAGTTAGTGGAGGTGTGGGTGGACTTCCTCCAAGACAATCCAAAGTCAAGTGGAGACCCGGTAGATGTGTAAGCCAGAGACGATGTCGCTCCAATAGATGCACCTTTGTCAGAGGCCTTTAATGACAAGAATGTGAAGTTGAACACTCAATTCCTAGGTTCAACCTGCAGAGTAAGAGCGAGCGGCCCATCTTTGTGGACCTGTGGATTGGGCAGATCTCTGACCAGGAGCCAGAGCCAAGAAGCCTCCAAGCATTCACTATGTTATAATAATTGCATTTACTCGGTGCTTGCTTAACCGCCTCAGCAACTCGGAGTTTTGTATCTCGTCTGAAACACTCGAAAAGCATCCCCAAGTCGCAGCTGCCCCTGTGTGGCACAGGGTGGTGGTCCTGCACCGGCCTGAATTTATTATTTTCGCCTGAGGATGACCGCTTGTGTTACGATCGAAACGTCGTGATCTATTATTATTTTGTCTACCTACGTGACTTTACTGAAAGAACCAAAGAGTATGTGAACAAGAGGCTGTCAGTAGGGGGCGATGATTGATGTTTCATTTCAGTTTTGTAATTTGTCGCTAATGTTTAGAATTCGCCAGCATGCAATGGCCTACTCGTTTTGAATGACGCAACATTAGTACGGTGTACATACACTGTTAAGCAGACGGTGCGTATTTTTTAAAATAGCTTCTTGTTAATACGATGTAACCTGATGCAGGATATTTCACTGCAGTAATTAAATTTTGTTAATATGCCTGTCAATAATTAAGAATGAATACTTGTCTGATTGTGCGTGTACATGTAACTTTTTGTCTATGAGGGTCAAACATTGATTAAGTGTTCAAATCTAGATTGATTAAGTGATGTTAGGACAAAGTGTGTGTGTGTGTTTGGAAGTAACCTGTACAGAGAACTCAGGTGAGACTCATTGTTCTTGTGATACAGGTCAAAGGGTACTTTTGTGTTTCACGAAGCGTCGGCCTCTGGAGCAACTCATTGTCTTTGAAATAGGGAGCACGCTCGGATCATTCATCAGTTACAAGGCATACCACTTGAAAGTTACACGTATAGGAGGAGGTACATTCTCTACAATACGAATTGTAGTTTTGTCTTACGTGTTCACGTAGATTTTGTATAACTAGGACTAGAAATGCTCCTTGCTGATTGACGTCTGGATGTTCATTACCTATCGCTTGAAGCAAGCCCCACTGCAGTTGAGACGCTGTGCACCAATAAGGGTCCAAGCATTTTAGGGCCTTCGGCCAGGAAAGTCACAACATTTATGGCACACGAAGGACGCATTCACGCAAGCGACCCATGCTCCGTTTTGAAGTTTTGAAATTAAACATCTTTGAATTGTGTTATGTTTTGAATTAGATGATTATTTCTTCATTAAAAGCTTATTTCATTTTACATCTGGAAGACTTAGTTGAAAAGGACATTTCGTGTGAATTTTCTCTCGTCGTTAAGTAGACGGCCTTGCCGGGGGTTCGGTTCGATGCGGACTTCCACCTGTTTGGGATTGCGGGATCGAGATGAGGCGACACGGAGCTGCTGGCCGTCTGCAGATCGATTCCAACGTAATCGAGCGTCTGTCCCTGCGCCTCCGTCATTGGTACAGGGAGTGCGTGTCTCCGTTGTGGAGTTTCTGGATAATGTTTGGAATTACCCCAATTTTGACCGTGACACCAACATGCAATGACCTGTGCGTTGTGAATGACACAACGTTATGTTTTACATCTGCCGTTTAGCAGACTGCGCATATTGTGGGTAATGTTGCTGGGGTAGCCAGGTGTGCCTGTTGAATTTTAACCTTGAACCTCTGCAATAAATAGAGAATGTGCTACCACATTCTTGGTTCTTTCGGTAAAGTCACGTAAATAGAAAACAAAAATAAAGAAAAAAATGCGTTTATTTTTATTATTGAAATCGTCATTTTATTTTTTTCTTCAATGTAACATTTTTTTATTTACGTGACTTGACGGAAAGAAACAAGAACGTTAATTCCTGCAGTCGCGAACGTTTTAAGTCAAAATAGAATGCGCCACCACTCGGCTTGCCTCAATCTGCGTGGAGGCGTGGGGGTGGGGGTCAGCCTGAGAGAGTTTCTCACCGGCGCAGAACTTCCACACAGAGGCTCCACGCAGCTTCGTGCGGAGCGACAGGCCAGGCAGCTCCCACACAGCGTGGTGCAGCTCGTTAACATTTATAGTCTTGCTTCTTTCAGTAAAGTCACGTAGATAGAAAATTTTAAAAAACAAGAAAATTGGAAAATAATAAATTGATGAAAAGATGCCCATTGGTCGACTGAGATGACTGTGCCCCCCACAGTGTACACACACACAGTGTACACACAGTGTACACACACACACAGTGTACACACACACACAGTGTACACACACACACAGTGTACACACACAGTGTACACACACACAGTGTACACACAGTGTACACACAAAAGTATACACACAGTGTACACACACACAGTGTATACACAATGTCCACGTTGTTGTAGCTGAGCCCACGCACCCAAGGGAGGGAGCAATGAAAATGAATCTAAATCAACTTAAACTCCAATCCCGCTCTGTGACGTCACCACTCAGCATTCCTTCATCGGCGTGAAACGCCAGAGGGAGGTGTACCTCGCTAGTGACGTCATGTCACCAAGGTATTCCACCGCGCTCTTGAGCGTGACGTCACCTCCACTGCCGATTGCGTTCCAGTGCCAATCCTTATTTGGGCAAAGCTACGCCCAGTGACGGCAATTCATTAACATAATGTGTTCGTTAAAGTTGTCGCGAGTTTATTGCGACGGGTTCATTGCCCACGACATTTGGGACGAGTCACATTAACATAATTTATTAATTCTCTAATTTATTCAGTTACGGAGCCGCTCATTGTGGGAGGAGCGTGTCTCGTACCCCGGAAGTGACGTCATGCCACCTGCTACCGCGTGACGTCACGAGGTAACAGGAAGCTATCGCTTCCTGCACTGAAATCCGAGGTGAGAAATTCTCATTGCGATTGTGGTTGTTGTGGTGGTGGTTGTGGTTGTTGTTTACCAAGGTAGAGCCTCGCTCTCTCTCTTAGGGATGTCAATTGAGTAGCAGCGAGCATCGGAATCGATGTCCAGGTTGGAACTTTACAACGCGGGGCCTAGCCACGCGGGGCCTTGCCTCCTGCCCTCGCCTGATTGCGTTTACTTTAATGATCTCTCTTAAGTTTAATTTGTCTTCACCCGGCTCGCCACTTTGTAACTTTGTTTTATTGTCAATATTCACGCAGTTTTTATTTTTTTCACCAGGCCAAGCCCGCTTGAGCTGCTATACCGCTCTTGTTATCAGAAGCGACCTGCCCACAACAACAATAACAACAAGGTGGGACTTGATAATTGTTTTTTTTACCCTTTTACCTGGCAACAAAACTGGCACCTTTTTTACAAGGAGTCATGTTTACATTGACCACAATACCTGCGGTCGGAACGCAAACACAAAACAACAACTCTGATAATGTATGTGGCACTGTGGTGCATTGTCTTCTGGTCCAACACCAACGTGAGACGAGGCTCTAAAGTCTAAAGAAAGCTGTCTCGGGTGTGGACCAATCAATTTCAAGGACAGTGCCACATACATTATCAGAGTTGTTTTGTGTTTGCGTTCCGACCGCAGGTATTGTGGTCAATGTAAACATGACTCCTTGTAAAAAAGGTGTCAGTTTTGTTGCCACATAAAAGGATAACAGCGTGGTGGTGTTCACTCTAGACGCGTGGCGGTGTTCACTCTAGACACGTGGCGGTGTTCACTGTAGACACATGGTGGTGTTCACTCTAGACGCTTGGCGGTGTTCACTGTAGACACGTGGCGGTGTTCACTGTAGACACATGGTGGTGTTCACTCTAGACGCTTGGCGGTGTTCACTCTAGACGCGTGGCGGTGTTCACTCTAGACACGTGGCGGTGTTCACTCTAGACGCGTGGTGGTGTTCACTCTAGACATGTGGCGGTGTTCACTCTAGATGCTTGGCGGTGTTCACTCTAGACGCGTGGTGGTGTTCACTCTAGACACGTGGCGGTGTTCACTGTAGACACATGGTGGTGTTCACTCTAGACGCTTGGCGGTGTTCACTCTAGACGCGTGGCGGTGTTCACTCTAGACACGTGGCGGTGTTCACTGTAGACACATGGTGGTGTTCACTCTAGACGCTTGGCGGTGTTCACTGTAGACACGTGGCGGTGTTCACTGTAGACACATGGTGGTGTTCACTCTAGACGCTTGGCGGTGTTCACTCTAGACGCGTGGCGGTGTTCACTCTAGACACGTGGCGGTGTTCACTCTAGACGCGTGGTGGTGTTCACTCTAGACGTGTGGTGGTGTTCACTCTAGACGCTTGGCGGTGTTCACTGTAGACACATGGTGGTGTTCACTCTAGACGCTTGGCGGTGTTCACTCTAGACGCGTGGCGGTGTTCACTCTAGACACGTGGCGGTGTTCACTCTAGACGCGTGGTGGTGTTCACTCTAGACGTGTGGTGGTGTTCACTCTAGACGCTTGGCGGTGTTCACTCTAGACGTGTGGTGGTGTTCACTCTAGATGCATGGCGGTGTTCACTCTAGATGTGTGGTGGTGTTCACTCTAGATGCGTGGCGGTGTTCACTCTAGACACATGGTGGTGTTCACTCTAGACGCTTGGCGGTGTTCACTCTAGACGCGTGGTGGTGTTCACTCTAGACGCGTGGCGGTGTTCACTCTAGACACGTGGCGGTGTGCACTCTAGACGCGTGGCGGTGTTCACTCTAGACGCGTGGTGGTGTTCACTCTAGACGCGTGGCGGTGTTCACTCTAGACGCGTAGTGGTGTTCACTCTAGACGCGTGGTGTTCACTCTAGACGCGTGGTGGTGTTCACTCTAGACGTGTGGCGGTGTTCACTCTAGACGCGTAGTGGTGTTCACTCTAGACGTGTGACGGTGTTCACTCTAGACACGTGGTGGTGTTCACTCTAGACGCGTGGCGGTGTTCACTCTAGACACGTGATGGTGTTCACTCTAGACGCGTGGTGGTGTTCACTCTAGACGCTTGGTGGTGTTCACTCTAGACGCGTAGTGGTGTTCACTCTAGACGTGTGGCGGTGTTCACTCTAGACACGTGGTGGTGTTCACTCTAGATGCGTGGCGGTGTTCACTCTAGACACGTGATGGTGTTCACTCTAGACGCGTGGTGGTGTTCACTCTAGATGCGTGGCGGTGTTCACTCTAGATGCTTGGTGGTGTTCACTCTAGACGCTTGGTGGTGTTCATTCTCTACATGTAGAGGGGAGACCGGGGGATCGGGAAGGAAATCCACACGACCACGGGGAGAGAGAGAGACACGCAGCCTCGGCTGTGTTGATTGATCCTCAATTAACTACTTGGTGGAGTGAGGAAGCATTAATACTGAGCAGGTGAAGGTGGCCAGGCGTGGGTCTGGACACACCACCACCTGTGAACCATGCCAGTGTGTGACAGTGGTGGAGCCAGTGGGGGGTGGAGTGGCACGTGCCCCCCCAACGATCCGATAGAAATCCCTAATTTTGATAGGATCATTGGGGTTTATTAGTAACGAGCTTCACTACCCAGCTTCGCCCGGGACTTGGATTCTTGTCTTTGGTTAACTTCGCATTCCCTTCTATTTCACTGAAAACCCCTGGAAAAAATTGATGCTTGCAAGAAAGAAAAAAGCAGAAACAAATCAATTTACCTAAATCGGATGTTTTCACTCAAGGAAATTCAACTTTACCCCACTGCTACGTAAGGCCGATTTTGGCCACTCGGGGAAGGAAATAATGACGTGGCGAGCTGAAAATAGTCACGTTCACTTAGAAATTCCAGACAGCGTCAGCTGTGCAAATTTTCAGGACGCCAGAGCTCAGCGTTGGAGAGGTTTTTGCTGCTTCGCACAAACAAACAAATGGAATGTTCTGCTTCATATTTTAGATAGCAGTTCTACCCGTTCTTCGCACGGAGGATATGTATTGAACTCCCGAGAAACCAATGGCTTCATTGGCCAGGAGCGAAGCACCACCTAAAATCTCCCGGCACGCTGTTAACAGCTCTAAGCATTACAGAGCGCTTAACTCAGAGGTGTTGCGGGTTGACGCCAGACACTTCATGGTCATTCCCCCCCCCCCCCAAAAAAATACAAAATACTTTTTATATTTGTTTACATTGTGTGCAGTATGGAACATACCCACATGCCAAATTTCAAGTGTGTGGCAGGTTGGGAAGTATGCTAAACATTTCGAACAGACACACGTATCCACACATTTCCCTTTCATATATATAGATAAATCAGCATTTTGCGTCCCCCACTGCCACCGTGTGGCATATTATTACGTGCCAGGGACTCTATGAGAGGACAACAGACCGAGTCCATAATTGGCAATAAGTAACGGCAAAGCAGTTGTAAGTGACTCACAGAATTTTGCGCGTTTGCGTATACAGTACACGACTTCCCTGAAGGCAAACACCTTCAGTGAGCGCAATGCCGATCACACGCGTCGAATAAAAAGCAAGGGACAAGTCATTACGTACTAACAATTCCTTACTAACAACTCCTTACTAACAACTCCTTACTAACAACTCCTTACTAACAACTCCTTACTTACTAACAACTCCTTACTAACAACTCCTTACTAACAACTCCTTACTTACTAACAACACCTTACAACTCCTTACTAACAACTCCTTACTAACAACTCCTTACTAACAACTCCTTACTAACAACTCCTTACCAACAACTACTTAGTAACAACTCCTATCATTTCATTGCTGGAGGGGTTGCCCCCCCCTACCTGAAAATCCAGGCTCCGCCTCTTGAGTGTGTGACAGTGTCAAGTTTGTGTTTGCAGTAAAGTCTATTAACTCTATTGAGCACGGAGGTTATATCAAAACAGGAGTTTAGTTTTGTTTTCCTCTGCAACTCTTTGTAAGAATGGAGTCAGGAAGTTAACACAGCACACACGTGCAGCTGAAGTCGGATCTGTTCATCCCCAGCATTCAAGGACATCTGTGCCTGGCTTCACACCTCTAAGTTGCGATTGAACATTAATTTATGCATTTCTGCATAACACAAACAGTAGTATTTAAACACCCTTTGCTATGTCAGCTGAATTTAGCTTTCATAAATATTCCTTTTGTTGCCAGCCAGCTGAAATTGTGTGCTCGGAGTTTTTGGTGAACATTCATTTTGAAGATACGAGGGCTTCCAGGCATGTTTATAACCATTTGCCCTCCCATTGTGTGCCATAACAGCCCATGTGATGAATTTGGGACACTTTTCCACTATATCATGAATATATGAATAAGTATAGATGTGTAAGTCACGTGTTACTGTGTATATATGCTTTCCTCTGTGCCTCGATACTGACGTGTAGATGGTGTGGATATTATTTTTTTCTGTCTGCCGCTGACGCTTCCTCTGACGCTTCCTCTGCAGAATTGGTCTGATGGAGCAAAGGCACTCAGCGCAGCTCGGTAGGACAAGGCTCCAATGCGACCGGTGTGCATACAGCACAGATCGTACTGGAGATTTCACACGGCACCAGAGAACTCACACAGGAGAGAAACCCTTCAAGTGCAGTGTGTGTGGGAAGGCGTTTGCACATTCATCTAATCTTGTAGAACACCAGAGAACACACACAGGAGAGAAACCCCTCAAGTGCAGTGTGTGTGGGAAGGCGTTTGCACATTCATCTGCTCTTGTAGCACACCAGAGAACACACACGGGAGAGAAACCCTTCAAGTGCATTGTGTGTGGGAAGGCGTTTGCACAGTCATCTAATCTTGTAGAACACCAGAGAACACACACAGGAGAGAAACCCTTCAGGTGCAGTGTGTGTGGGAAGGCGTTTGCACAATCATCTACTCTTGTAGAACACCAGAAAACACACACGGGAGAGAAACCCTTCAGGTGCAGTGTGTGTGGGAAAGCATTTTCACGGTCATCTGCTCTTGTAATACACCAGAGAACACACACGGGATAGAAACCCTTCAAGTGCAGTGTCTGTGGGAAGGCGTTTGCACAGTCATCTCCTCTTGTAATTCAGAGAACACACACGGGAGAGAAACCCTTCAGGTGCACTCCGTGTGGGAAGGCGTTTGCACAGCAACCACATCTTCAAGTACACCAGAGAACACAGAAGCATCAGAAGATCCACAAGGAGTGGAGTCTGAAATCAGCTTGTGAAAGTCAAAGTGCCACAATAAGCCCATCCCTCATGAAACAAGAACCGGAAGAAAATCCCAGCTTGGACACTTTTAAAGTTATCGAGGTGAAATATGAAGAGGTGATGGTGAAGAGGGAAGAAGTGATGGTGAAGGGGGAAGAGGTGATTGTGAAGAGGGAAGAAGTGAAGGTGAAATGTGAAGATGAAGATTCAACTCCAAAATGGGACCTTCACATCGATGGAGGCAACGTGAAGCAGGAGGAGAATTCTGACTGTGAGGCAGAGCGAGGCAACTCCCAGCAGTTTGTGGAAGTCGAGGTGTGGGTGGACTTCCTCCGAGACAATCCAAAGTCAAGTGGAGAGCCGGTAGATGTGTAAGCCAGAGACGATGTCGTTCCAATAGATGCACCTTTGTCACAGGCCTTTAATGACAAGAATGTGAAATTGGACACTCAGTTTCTAGGTTCATCCTGCAGAGTAAGAGTGGCCAGTCTTTGTGGACCTGTGGGTTGGGTAGATCTTTAACCAGGAGCGAGAGACAATAAGCCCCCAATCATTCACTATGTTATAATAATTGCATTTACACCGTGCTTGCTTAATCGCCTCAGCAACTCGGAGTTTTGTGTCGTACCTCGTCTGAAACACTTGAAGAGCATCCCCAAGTAGCAGCTGCCCCTGTGTGGCACAAGGTGGTGGCCCTGCACCAGCCTGCATGTGGACAAGAGCCTGTCAGTAGGGGGCGATGATTGATGCGTCATCTCAGTTGTGTAGTTTGTAGGCATTCTTGATTCAAAGCTTTCGTGACAGCAGGAATCCACACTCTTGAGTTATTTCGGTAAAGTCACCACGTGGGTAGAAACATAACAGATTACGGCGTTTAGATGGCAACACAAGCAATCGTCATCAGGTGGGACAACCACAGCAAGAGAAACTGCTGAAGTAGTAGGCGCCTACTCCAGCAGTTTCTTATTCTTGCTGCTGTGCTTGTCCCACCTGATGACGATTGCTTGTGTTGCCATCGAAACGCCGTGATCTATTATTTGTAGCGTAATGTTTTAAATTTGCTACATTTTGACCCAGACGCCAGCATGCAACGGCCTACTCGTTTTGAATGACGCAACAATAGTACGTTGTACATACACTGTTAAGCAGACGGTGCGTATTTGTAAAATAACTTCTTGTTAATACGATGTAACGTGATGCAGTCAATTTCGCTGCAGTAATTCAATGTTAATATGCCCGTCAATGATTTAGAATGAATACTTGTCTGATTGTGTGCGTACGTGTAACATTTTGTATGAGGAACAAACATTGAATAAGTGATGTTAGGACAAAGTGTGTGTGTGTGTTTTGGAAGTAACCTGTACAGAGAACTCAGGTGAGATCCGTTGTTCTTGTGATACAGGTCAAAGGGTACTTTTGTGTTTCACGAAGCGTCTGCCTCTGGAGCAACTCATTGTCTTTGAAGTAGGAAGCATGCTCGGATCATTCATCAGTTACAAGGCATACCACTTGAAAGTTACACGTATAGGAGGAGGTACATTATCTACAACACAAATTGTAGTTTTGGCTTACTAGTTGACATAGATTTTGTCTAACTGGGACTAGAAATGCACCTTGCTGATTAACGTCTGGATGTTCGTACCTATCGGTTGAAGCAAACCCCACTGCTGTTGTTGAGACGCTGTGCACCAATAAGGGACCAACACATTGACGGCCTTCAGGCCAGGAAAGTCACAACATTTGCACACGAAGGACGCATTCACGCAAGTACCCCATGCTCCGTTTTGAAGTTTTAAAATGAAACATCTTTGAATTGTGTTGTGTTTTGAGTTAGATTATTTTATTTCTTCGTCATTATTCCTCGTCATTAAGTAGATGGCCTTGCCGGGAGTTCGGACACAAACAGTGTACACAAACAGTGTACACACACAATGTACACACAGTGTATACACTGTACACATGCACAGGGTATACACTGTACACACACAGTGTACACACATACAGTGTATACACACAGTGTACACACAGTGTACACATGCACACAGTGTATACACACAGTGTACACACACACAGTGACACAGTGTACACACACAGTGACACACAGTGTATACACACACAGTGACACACAGTGTATACACATAGCGTACACACAGTGTATATACAGTGTACACACACAGTGTACACACAGTATACACTGTACACATGCACAGGGTATACACTGTACACACACAGTGTACACACATACAGTGTATACACAGGGTACACACACAGTGTATATACACACAGTGACACACACAGTGACACATACACAGTGACACACACAGTGTATACACTGTACACATGCACAGGGTATACACTGTACACACACACAGTGTACACACATACAGTGTATACACAGTGTACACACACTGTATATACACACACAGTGACACACACAGTGACACACAGTGTACACACACAGTGACACAGTGTATACACACACAGTGACACAGTGTATACACACATAGCGTACACACAGTGTATATACAGTGTACACACACAGTGTACACAGTGTATACACTGTACACATGCACAGGGTATACACTGTACACACAGTGTACACACATACAGTGTATACACAGTGTACACACAAAGGGTACACACACAGTGTATATACACACACAGTGACACACACACAGTGGCACACAGTGTACACACACACAGTGACACAACAACCGCCATTCGCCACTAAGTGGCGGTGACATCACCACGACGCCGATGATGGCAGCCTCGGCCGGTTGGTGCGCCCTGTTTTGTCCAGTTTTTTCTTGAGAGGGGCCTGCTGTTCAACACACCCGTGCTGGTAAGAGGGGCCTGCTGTTCATCACATCCGTGTTGGTGAGAGAGGCCTGCTGTTCAGCACACCCGTGCTGGTGAGAGGCCTGCTGTTCAGCACACCCGTGCTGGTGAGAGGGGCCTGCTGTTCAGCACACCCGTGCTGGTGAGTGGGGCCTGCTGTTCAGCACACCCGTGTTGGTGAGAAAGGCCTGCTGTTCAACACACCCGTGCTGGTGAGAGGGGCCTGCTGTACAGCACACCTGTGCTGGTGAGGGGGGCCTGCTGTTCGACATACCCGTGCTGGTGAGAGGGGCCTGCTGTTCAGCACACCCGTGCTAGTGAGAGAGGCCTACTGTTCATCACACCAGTGCTGGCGAGAGGGGCCTACTATTCATCACACCCGTGCTGGTGAGAGGGGCGTGCTGTTCATCACACCCGTGTTGGTGAGAGGCCTGCTGTTCACCACTCCCGTGCTGGTGAGAGAGGCCTACTGTTCATCACACCCGTGCTGGTGAGAGGAGCCTACTGTTCAACACACCAGTGCTGGTGAGAGAGTCCTGCTGTTCAGCACACCCGTGCTGGTGCGAAGATGGCGCCGATGATGGTAGCCTCAGCCGGTCGGTGTGCCCTGTTTTGTCTTGTTTTGTCTGTCAATTCAGTGTTTTGCCAAGATTTTCGGAGTTCTCTAACAAGAGACAAACTTTTAAATATCAGGGAAACAACTCCTGTGAATTTAATTCCTACTTTTCTGCTTCCAGCGGCAGAATTAGTAGACATTCTAGTCAATGCCGTGCTAGGCTTTGCTCAAGCAGCGAAACGCCGCCCAAGGGGTAAACGGTCGGGGGCTCTAGTACGGCTACGCAGACGCGGGATCCGAACAGTGCTTCCGAGCTTTTTCCTCTCCAACGTACGTTCGCTGTACAACAAAATGGATGAACTTCAGCTACTGATGGTAAAAAACAAAGACTTTCTTTCAGCTTCTGTTTTGTGCTTCACGGAAACATGGCTGTGTGATTTGATTCCGGACACTTCGCTACAACTAGCAGGATTCCATCTTGTAAGATCGGATCGTGACATAGCACTCTCCGGCAAGACGAAAGGCGGTGGTATTTGTTTTTACATTAACAGTGGCTGGTGTTTAGATGTCACAGTGATTCTGCAACATTGTTCTCCACTCCTTGAATCAATTTTTATAACCTGTAAACCGTTTTACTCGCCTCGCGAGTTCGCGTCGCTCATTTTGGTCGGAGTTTATTTGCCGCCTTGTCCTCAGGTTAAAGAGGCCCAACGCATGCTCGCCGATCAGATTCTGAGTGTGGAGCGAGCAAATCCAGATTCGTTGGTTATCGTACTTGGCGACTTTAACAAAGGTAATCTCAGCCACGAACTCCCCAAATACATACAATTCATTAAATGCCCAACCAGAGAAGGGAACACTCTGGATCACTGCTACACTACAGTCAGTAGAGCCTACCACGCCATCCCCCGAGCAGCACTAGGACACTCTGACCATGCCATGGTCCACCTGATTCCTGCATACAGGCAGAAACTAAAACTCTGTAAACCTGCTGTGAGGACATCTAAACAGTGGACCAGTGAGGCTGTGGAAGATTTGCGGGCGTGCTTAGACTGTACTGACTGGGATATGTTCACGACTGCTACCAATAGTCTGGATGAACTCACAGAGGCTGTGACGTCCTACATCAGCTTCTGTGAGGACTGCTGTATCCCAACACGTACCAGGGTGAACTTTAACAATAAGCCCTGGTTCTCAGCAAAGCTCAGAAGGTTGAGGTTGGAGAAGGAGGAAGCGTTTAGGAGTGGGGATAGAGACAGATTCAATGAGTCGAAGAACAGGTTTAGCAAAGCGGTGAGAGAGGCTAAACGACTGTACTCAGAGAGACTAAAACACCAGTTCTATACTAGCGACGCTGCTTCTGTCTGGAGAGGACTCAGGCAGATCACCAACTACAAACCCAGAGCCCCCCACACCACTAACGACTCCCGCCTAGCCAACGACGTGAACGAGTTCTACTGTAGATTTGAAAGACAATTGGACTGTCCTGAACCACCCCTTCCCACCCAAGAGGCCCCACCCCCCACCCATACTACAGAGACGATTCTCTCCTTTCAGGAGGGAGAAGTTAATAGACTTTTCAAGAGGCAGAATCCACGCAAAGCAGCCGGGCCGGACTCTGTCTCTCCAGCCACCCTCAGGCACTGCGCTGACCAGCTGTCTCCAGTGTTCACCAACATATTTAACACCTTCCTGGAGACATGCCATGTACCAGCCTGTCTCAAGTCCTCCACCATCATCCCTGTGCCCAAAAAGCTAAGGCCAACAGGACTTAATTATTACAGACCGGTCGCCCTTACATCTGTGGTAATGAAGTCTTTTGAGTGCCTGGTACTGGCACACCTCAAAGCCATCACAGATCCTCTCCTGGACCCCCTTCAGTTTGCCTACAGAGCCAACAGGTCTGTGGACGACGCAGTTAACGTGGCCCTCCACTTCACCCTACAGCATCTGGACGCCCCAGCATCCTACGCCAGGATCCTGTTTGTGGACTTCAGCTCTGCCTTGAACACCATCATCCCTGCCCTGCTTCAGGACAAGCTCTTCCAGTTG
Organism: Petromyzon marinus; assembly: GCF_048934315.1. Lineage (NCBI taxonomy): Eukaryota > Metazoa > Chordata > Hyperoartia > Petromyzontiformes > Petromyzontidae > Petromyzon > Petromyzon marinus. The sequence continues at coordinate 1,893,282 of NW_027422928.1, read as the reverse complement.
AACGTGCCCTACACCACCTGTAAATGGATCAAAGACTTCCTGTCTGACAGGAAGCAGTGCGTTAAGCTGGGAACACAAATCTCTGACTCCAGGTCCATCAGCACCGGAACTCCTCAGGGCTGCGTCCTTTCCCCACTGCTCTTCTCCCTGTATACCAACAGCTGCACCTCCAATCATCTGTCCGTCAAACTCTTGAAGTTTGCGGACGACACCACCCTCATTGGGCTGATCTCCGGTGGGGATGAGTCTGACTATAGGTGGAAAGCTGACAACCTGGTGACCTGGTGTAGCCAGAACAACTTAGAGCTAAATGCTCTAAAGACAGTTGAGATGGTTGTGGACTTCAGGAAGAATACAGCCCCCCTCACCCCCATCACCCTGTTAGACTCCCCAGTCAAAATTGTAGAGTCCTTCCGCTTCCTGGGCACTATTCTCTCCCAGGACCTCAAGTGGGAACTGAACATCAGCTCCCTCACCAAGAGAGCTCAACAGAGGATGTACTTTCTACGGCAGCTGAAGAAATTCAATCTGCCAAAGACAATGATGGTGCAATTCTATACAGCGATCATTGCATCCATCCTCACCTCCTCCATAACCGTCTGGTACGCTGCTGCCACTGCCAAGGACAAGAGCAGACTGCAGCGTATTATCCACACTGCTGAGAAGGTAATTGCCTGCAATCTACCAACCCTCGAGGACCTGCACACGACAAGGACCATGAGGCGAGCGAGAAAGATTATGGCCGATTCCTCCCACCCTGGACACTCTCTGTTTCAGCTACTCCCCTCCGGCAGAAGGCTTTGGTCCATCAGGACCAAAACCTCACGCCATAAAAACAGTTTCTTCCCATCTGCTGCTGGCCTGTTAAACAAGGCCAAGGGCTTACACTGATTTTAACATTTTATCTATATAATGAAACCTTGCCGATGTTAACTATGTTAACCTATTTGTATTTTTTATTTTTAAATTATATCTTAAAGCTATTTTATATTCGATATTTATTCAATTTTATATACTTCAGCCCCTTGGTGTTAGTTAGACTTTTAACCCTTATTATTATAGTCAGACTTGTTTAAAACTTATTTAGGATTTTAGATTCCTATATGTTGAATGTATGCACCATCCTGCCAAAGTAAATTCCGTGTCGGTGTGAACTTTCATGGCGAATAAAACCCTTTCTGATTCTGATTCTGATTAACAAGCGTGAGCACAACACGTGTGCGTGTACTAAGACACGAGGACCCCAATTTGTTAAGGACAACACGAGGGCAATTTAGGGAATTGTGGATGGAAATCTTCACTGGTAGGGCATTTATCATGAGCAACCACGGCAAATTGGTAGGGCAGAGGAAGCGATGGGAGTTGTGTCTAGCAAATGAGAATGTCTAGAAGAGTGTTTAATGAACAGTGATCGGTGTACACAGGCGACAAAACCCTGGGTTAGTCACGTGTAACGTCTGAAATTAAAATTGAAAGAAGCCATATCCCATTTACCCAGACAGAAACAGCCACTGCCACTCCTTGGGGTAACGACGTTTAACTTTGTATCGGTCCTTTAAAGTCTTGCTTTATTAGCCGATGACCTGTTATTGTAGTCGGTTTAAGGGTCGAGGCAGTCGTACCTTAGACTGCTTTTTCTGCCCTGCAACTGCAAGGACAGTAGTCCAGGCCCAATTTTATTCGCAAAAAAACCTATTGAGGCAACCATTGCCGGTGGCGACCACCACCCAATTGCAATCTTGACCTTTGCAGGCTGGCACTCACAACTTGACCCAACCAGCGCGAGCCACCGGATAACGCCCAGACGTGCCCCTATTGCCATGTGGGTTGGCGCCCCTCACCTTGACGCAGAAGGAGCACGTGTACTTGGCGTGCTGGCTGATCTCGATTTTCTTCACCATCTTACGCAGGGACGCGCCGTACCGCGTGCCATACTTGCCCACAATGCCAACCTTCGTGCGCTTTGCCTAACGGAGAAAGAGAGCCGAAGGCAAAGACCACACAAAACGTAATTTTCCTGGACAAGCAGCGTTTTATATCCGCTCAGATGCTTCGCACCAAGGTCACATTACGACAGACTTCCCAAACAAAACAATATTCAAGTTTATATTTTACTCGCCCTTATAAGAACAATTGCCACCCATAAGTCTACAATTACCTATGGCACGCTTTCAGCACGAAGAGGTTGGGCAAAATCGAATAGGTCGCAGTAGACAAAGGCTAAAGGATAGTTTAACGAACAACACCACCAGAACGGTTTACGTACAACAGTAAACATTAAGGTCTGGTGGCGTGGAATACCCTACACATCAGCAATTTACTGCATTGCAGATTAAACATTCAGTTTAACACGTAGGCTTCCGCGACCACTATCATCCATAGTAGAGTTTTTGGGGTTAGATAGCGTAAATATATAAAGTGTCGATAAAACCCGCCACCACCCGACACAGCCAACTAGTAAGGGTTGTCACGTAAACTGAACATGCCAATTCGTTACTAGTACAGCACTAGTGTATTGTATAGTGTAGTGTATTGTGTAGTATACTAGTACAGCACATCAGTGTTGGAGAGCCAAGCCACAACATTTACAATCTGAGTACGACGTTTCGCCAGTAATTACACCTAGCTTCATCAGGCGACAGCCAGATTTGTGCCATACTAGTAACGAATTGGCATGTTCTGATTACGTGACAAAACTTACTAATCGGCCGGTGGCAGGTTTAACGACACATTTGCATATTTACGTGATCTAATCCAAGAAGACCTGTACGGAGATGAAACATTGTCAACACTCGGGAAATTATTTAAATCCGCACAAAAACGTTAAATATATTATTCAGATGCCTGGTTCTGTGTGTTGAGCCATGTGCACATAAAACCAATCAAGAACCCAGCGAGGAATATTTTTGAAGGGAAACCTGCAGCAACTCTCCAAGCAGGTTTAGGACGCCAACAGTCCTCAGGTCAATCCACTGCTGGATGAGAGAATGACTGCGCCAACACGCACGTCTCGTGCTGCTGCTACTCTCCCACACCAAGTTGGAAGGTGTCGAGGCATCACAAGCACCATACAAGGGTAGTACTACTGCACCGATCCCCAACCGAGTCCCGCGGCCTATATGATGCTTATGGCGTTTTCTGTCCACAGCTGCTGGACAGGCGGTTTCTTAAGACGCCATCACTTGCGGTGCAACCTGCAGCCAAACCGGCTACTTGCGCGAGCTCGGTGGCGGGTTGAATACATGCTCGTCCAACCGACGAAATAGATCGACACCGTGGCCGTCTAAGCCACACTCGCAACCCAGCGAAGGCGTCTGTCACCATCAATCGTTTCGCGCGCAACACAAACAGGCGAGTCGCAAGGTCGTTAAAAAGAGGCGGACTGCTTTCATCTAACAGTGGATAGACCACGGCGAAAACAACGCACATATAAAACTCGCACCAATGAATAACGCAGCGCAGAACGTAATCGGTAACTAAACAGCGTGTAACTATAACGAGTATAACTATTTATCAACGCGTCCATTGGACCACAGGCGAGGCCTCAACAAGTTGGCGTTCAATGGCCGCGAAGCCAGGGGGCCTGCCGCCCTTGAATCCAAGCCAACACCGAAGTCGCTAAAACCAGGACACTCCGATAATAAATAGCTGCACACAGTCACGAAGCAAGGCGGCGGCGACATTCTGAGCACGCGAGTTCCCGCGAGGAGAGCTCCATGGCCAAGGATGAACGCGGATCGCGAAGCCTCGGATGGCCGCGGACGTAGAAACCCACCATGGCGGGCGGCTGTGGCGGAAAGAAGGGAGTCCTCACTGCGCATGCGCGACTAGGGGCTCCTGCCCCGTGACGTCATCACGCGAGCATGACCGCTAGTGTATCGCAAGATGACGTCATCACGCGAAGCAATATTATTCACGTGTCGAAGTCACTCGCGAGCTCAAACGTGATGACCTCATCAAAGTGTGCTCCAGCTCCAACGTAACAAATACTTTTGAGATTCCGCGTTCGCAGTGGTGCACAAACAGCAATAAAACGCGGCACATTCGTCAATAACTTGGAGACCTAAAAAAACATAATAGGCGACGTTTCGAGCAAAGGCCCTTCTTCACAGCACACGCAGAGACTCATAGACTCAGCACACAGAGACCCATAGACTCACCACACAGAGATACATAGACTCATCACACAGACTCAGACTCAGCACACAGAGACCCATAGACTCACCAGATACGCACTGTGACACACAGTGTGTGTGTCACAGTGTGTATGTCACACAGTGTGTTACAGTGACACAGTGTTACACAGTGTGACACAGTGACACAGTGTGACACACAGTGTGTCACACAGTGTCACACTGTGTGTTACAGTGTTACAGTGTAAGTGTTACACAGTGACACAGTGTGTCACAGTGTAACACTGTAACACTGTGACACAGTGTGACACAGTGTGACACACAGTGACACACAGTGACACTGTGATGAACCCAGTCAGAGCGAAGGACCCCAATTAATGATGAACCCAGCCAGAGAGAAGGACCCCAATTAATGATGAACCCAGCCAGAGAGAAGGACCACAATTAATGATGAACCCAGCCAGAGAGAAGGACCACAATTAATGATGAACCCAGCCAGAGAGAAGGACCACAATTAATGATGAACCCAGCCAGAGCGAAGGACCACAATTAATGATGAACCCAGCCAGAAGAGACGCTCAGTGAAGGTTTGCCAAGGCGTTCACCTCCCCTCCCTCCCCCCTCCATCCAACACCACTCCCTCCACACGTAGACGGACGAGAGGGGGATAAGATGGGGAAGAGTCTCTACACCATGGAGCTCGATGTATCATCCAACCATCATCACCTAGCCAGCGTGCTGATCTTAAAGGTGCATTGAAAAATGTGATACTCCGACCGATGCTTCTGTTGTTGTGGAGTAACTCATGCAGCCAGCTATGGCTCTAGGATTTGGTGTTACATGTTGTTATTTATGTAGTTTATTGTACAAATTCGGTCACAGTCCCTGTGATCACTGTTACGTTGCAATAATGGCTTTATTTTTTGGTGATTTGGAAAAGTTTTTTGGTTTGGACATGTTTGTTTTGTTGTAGTACGGAGTTAGACTGATGGCCTTAATCTAAGTTTTCTTGTGGTTGTTGTTGTTTGACTTGCATCCCACTGGGATTTTTTGCACACAGCGTTGGTGCACGGTGCTTTTTTCAGGAATATTTTGCTGTTTTTTTCCTGGATTTTCTGTTTGCACAGTCACACATAGTCACTTTAAGATTTTATTTCGATTTAAAGCTTTTGTGACTGCAAGGATTCATCTTCTTTGGTTCTTTCGGTAAAGTCACCACGTAGAATGAGAATAAAATAATAAATTGATAAAATAAAATAACACAATAATATTGAGAATATTATTATTGAGAATATTATTGTGTTATTTTATTTTATCAATTTATTATTTTATTATCATTCTACGTGACTTTACCGAAAGAACCAAAGAAGATGAATCACTTTAAGATGTTTTCTTGTTCGTATTTTTGTTTTTTTTGTTTGTTGTGGTTGCACCCGATTCAAGAGCCGAATGGCTCACAGGGCTATACCAAAATAAAGAAACTGAAAAACTGAAACACTTGCACCAAGCTCTCAAGACGAATGGATATTCGGACCACACAATCCGTAAAGCTATCACCCCAACCGTTGGGAAAGAACCATCTGAGGACCCAATCAAAACCATCACCTTGTCATACATTAGCAGGGGTCATCAAAAATACTTCAAAAATCCTGAGCAAACACACAAGATCCAGGCTCGATTTAACAGTGCGTAAAATCCGTGAGCTAATCCCATCTGCGAAGGATGTTGATCCCTGACGTGCAATACCCCGGCGTCTACAAACACAAGCTGTGTCTGCGGCAGCAGTTACATTGGGGAAACTAAGCGACACTTATTCTTAGCTCTTTCGCTAAAGTCACGTTGAAGGGAAACAATAAAATAATAAAATATATAAAACAATAAAAATTCTCACGACGTTTCGACCATAACACAAACGACCACGTGAACTGGTCGAAACGTCGTGATAATTTTTATTGTTTTATATATATTTTATTATTTTATTGTTTCCCTTCAACGTGACTTTACCGAAAGAGCTAAGAATTGAATTACTGCAGTCACGAAAGCTTTAAATCTAAATTTAAGCGACACTTCTCGGGCCGTGTTCATGAGCAGAAGGCGGATTTGAAACACGGAAGGATCAACACCTCGGCCGTGGCTGATCATTGTTTTAATGCGGTTGGCTCACGCGAAATAGATTTCTCTAAGACGACGTTACTTTGTAAGCCCACTGGCTATCAGCAAAGATTCGTTATTGAGGCCATCCACAGACACAATTTGAACCGAGAGGATGGGTACAGACTCAGCAATCATTGGAAGGACGTCATGGACCAGTTTGTCGTAACTGGCTGTGATGTGTCCATCCTGTCACCTCCCAATGTTCGTTTTATTTTACTAAAGATGGGACCACCAATTCCAGTTCCCGCGGTGTCGCCCTGTGCATTGGGCCCACCGCAAGTTGTTAATTTCTCCACGGCTCGTGCGTCCACCCTTCTCTCGATTCTCCCAGTTCACGTGAACATCACCGCAAGTTGTTAATTTCTCCACGGCTCGTGCGTCCACCCTTCTCTCGATTCTCCCAGTTCACGTGAACATCACCGCAAGTTGTTAATTTCTCCACCCTTCTGTCGATTCTCCCAGTTCACGTGAACATCTCCGCTTGTGATCCAGAACGCTGGAGCTGCGCCCGTTTTAATCCTTTAAAACAGCTTCTTCTTCTTCTTCTTTGCCTTTAGCGATCGCCCCACTTCTTCCCCTCCTGATGACGGTAACCTGCGTTGCGATCGAGACGTCGTAGTTTTCTTTGTTTATTTGATTATTTCTGAACATATCCCACGTGACTTTATAGAAAGTCCCCCAAAGAATATGAATTCCTGCACTCGCGAAAGCTTTAAGTCAACAACAAGTTGTAGTGACGCAGTTGGGGAGTCGGCAATACTTGTAGGGGCTTCTTTATTCAGCAACAACAACAAGTTGTAGTGACGTAGAGCAACAACAACAACAAGTTGTAGTGACGTAGAGCAACAACAACAAGTTGTAGTGACGTAGAGCAACAACAACAAGTTGTAGTGACGTAGAGCAACAACAACAACAACGTGAACACCGCCGCCCTACGTGGGCGGACGCACTTTGACCCTCACCACAAGTAGTGGCACCGTCTGTTGCTCAGTAAGAGCAGTCGCCAGCGCCGTCTCACTAGCGGCACCCCGGGGTGGTGAAGACGACGACGATGATGACGACGATGATGACGACGATGATGATGATGACGACGATGATGACGACGATGACGACGATGACGACGACGATGATGATGACGACGACGATGACGACGATGACGACGATGACAATGACGACGATGATGACAATGACGACGATGATGACGACGATGACAATGACGACGATGATAATGACGACGATGACAATGACGACGAACTTGAACAGCCACGACGGAGGATTCCAGACATCACGTGGTGCACCACGTGATGTCTCACGTGGTGCACCACGTGATGCACCGAAGTTACCCTCTTCCATCAGCAGGCGGCGCTGTGCCCCTACAATAACATCAACAACAATAACATCAACAACAATAACATCAACAATAACATCAACACAGTGCTATGCCCCTACAATAACAACAATAACATCAACAACAACATCAACACGGTGCTATGCCCCTACAATAACATCAACAATAACATCAACAACATGACGGTGGTGGCTGCGGCAGCGGCGGCCTTGCACGCGCTGCACACACACGAAGCCTGAGGCCTCGCCAGCGGTGTGAGACTGAGGGAGCGGTGTGAGACTGAGGGAGCAGAGAGAGAAACATCAACCAGGGGCTGTCCCCAACAGACTCCACCTACTCCTCTTATTATTACTCCTCCTCCTACACTTCTTACACCTCCTCCTACACCTCCACCTCTACCTCCTCCTCCTCCTCCACCTCCTCCTCCACTGAGACCTCCTCCACCTACTCCTCCACTGAGACCACCTCCTCCACCTCCACTGAGACCTCCTCCACCTCCTCCACCTCCTCCACTGAGACCTCCTCCACCTCCACTGAGACCTCCTCCACCTCCTCCACTGAGACCTCCTCCACCTCCACTGAGACCTCCTCCAACTCCTCCACTTAGACCTCCTCCACCTCCTCCACTGAGACCTCCTCCACCTCCACTGAGACCCCCTCCACCTCCACTTAGACCTACTCCAACTCCTCCACTGAGACCTCCTCCACCTCCACTGAGACCTCCTCCACCACCTCCACTGAGACCTCCTCCACCTCCTCCTCCACTGAGACCTCCTCCACCTCCTCCACTGAGACCTCCACCACCTCCTCCACTGAGACCTCCTCCACCTCCTCCAACTCCACGTGCTGCTCCATCATCCCCACGGTGCATCCTTGCCACCATCACCACCATCATCACTACCGCCACCACCATCATCATCACTACCATCGCCACCACCATCATCATCCTTTCCACCATCACCATCGTCATCGTCGTCGCCACCATCACCACCATCCTCACCATCATCACCATCGTCGCCACCATCACCATCGTCGCCATCATCATCCTTGCCACCATCACCACCATCATCATCTTCACCATTATCATCATACTTGCCACCATCACCATCGCCATCATCGTCGCCACCATCACCATCGTCGCCACCACCATCATCACCATCGCGACCACCATCAGCATCGTCGCCACCACCACCATCATCACCACCATCACCATCGTCGCCACCACCATCACCACCATCACCACCATCACCACCATCACCATCATCATCATCGCCACCACCATCACCATCACCACCACCACCATCACCACCATCACCACCACCATCACCACCATCACCACCACCACCATCACCACCACCATCACCACCATCACCACCATCACCATCGTCACCACCATCACCACCATCATCACCACCATCATCACCACCACCACCACCATCACCACCATCACCAACATCACCATCACCACCATCACCACCATCACCACCACCATCACCACCATCACCACCACCACCATCACTATCACCACCACCACCACCATCACCACGACCACCATCACCACCACCACCATCACCACCACCATCACCACCACCATCACCACCACCATCACCACCACCATCACCACCACCACCACCACCATCACCACCACCATCACAACCACCATCACCACCATCACCAACATCACCACCATCACCATCACCACCACTACCATCACCACCATCACCACCACCATCACCACCACCACCACCATCACCACCACCATCACCACCATCATCACCATCACCACCACCATCACCACCATCACCATAACCACCACCACCACCATCACTACCACCACCATCACTACCACCACCATCACCACCACCATCACCACCACCATCACCACCATCACCACCACCATCACCACCATAACCACCACCATCACCACCACCATCACCACCACCATCACCACCATCACCAACATCACCACCACCACCATCACCACCACCATCACCACCATCACCACCACCACCACCATCACCACCACCATCACCACCACCATCACCACCATCACCACCACCATCACCACCATAACCACCATCACCACCATCACCACCACCACCATCACCACCATAACCACCACCACCATCACCACCATCACCGTCGTAGTTGTCGTCAAGGCGACCCCCGGCCAGCAGGCTGCTGTCCAAGTCACTGTAAGAAGTGAGGACAGTGAGCGAGGAGTCAGACTCCGTACTGGGGCTCAGCCACTTGGGGAAGATATCCAAGTGACATTTCTCTGACAGATCGATTGCGATTTGATTTGCGATAAAAATACATTGAGTCAAGCTCCGATTCAATATTCACTGTGTAATCGATGTAAAACACGTGATGGAGTCATTGCCACGTGATACCACCACAATATTAGCTGCTCTGGATATATTCTAATGCAAGAATGAGAACTTGAATTGCTTCCAGCATGTATTTATTAAAATGTTCTATTTGAAATAGAACATCATTGGAAACCTCATTTGCCAGTAACAAAATACGATGATTGGTTTTTTACCCTTTTATCTGGCAACAAAACTGACACCTTTTTTACAAGTAGTCATGTTTACATTGACCACAATACCTGCGGTCGGAACGCAAACACAAAACAACTCTGATAATGTAAAAAGGGTAAAAAACCAATCATCATATTTTGTTACTGGCAAATGAGGTTTCCAATGGTGTAAATGCTTTACCCCGAGCTCTCATACTCTGATGGTGCATTGTCTTTGAGTTATGCGCCTTTTGGCGTCTTCTGGTCCAACACCAACGTGAGACGAGGCTCTAAAGAAAGCCGTCTCGGGTGTGGACCAATACATTTCAAGGACAGTGCCAATACATTATCCGAGTTGTTGTTTTGTGTTTGCGTTCCGACCGCAGGTATTGTGGTCAATGTCAACATGACTCCTTGTAAAAAATGTGTCACTTTTGTTGCCAGATAAAAGGGTAAAAAAACAATTATGAAATAGAACAATCAAACATAGAACAATTGTTAAGTGAAATAAATAAAGACACGCACAGAATCACAGCCTTTGCGATTTGCTCATCGCATTGTTCAAATTGCGATTTCGATTTCAGATCGATTCATCGTTGATCCCTTCTACATACCTGGTGGTGGTGGTGATGGTGGTGGTGATGGTGGTGGTGATGGTGGTGATGGTGGTGATGGTGGTGGTGATGATGGTGGTGATGGTGATGGTGGTGATGGTGGTGATGGTGGTGGTGGTGATGGTGGTGCTGGTGGTAGTGGTGGTGATGGTGGTGATGGTGGTAGTGGTGATGGTGGTGATGGTGGTGGTGATGGTGGTGGTGGTGATGGTGGTGGTGATGGTGGTGATGGTGGTGGTGGTGATGGTGGTAGTGGTGGTGATGGTGGTGATGGTGGTGGTAGTGGTGGTGATGGTGGTAGTGGTGGTGATGGTGGTGATGGTGATGATGGTGGTGATGGTGGTGGTGATGGTGGTGATGGTGGTGGTGATGGTGGTGATGGTGGTGGTGATGGTGGTGGTGATGGTGGTGGTGATGGTGGTGGTGGTGATGGTGGTTGTGGTGGTGATGGTGGTGGTGATGGTGGTGATGGTGGTGGTGAAGGCGGTGGTGGTGGTGATGGTGGTGACGGTGGTGGTGGTGATGGTGATGGTGGTAGTGGTGGTGATGGTGGTGGTGATAATGATAGTGGTGATGGTGGTGGTGATGATGGTGGTGGTGATGGTGGTGATGGTGGTGATGGTGGTGGTGGTGATGGTGGTGGTGATGGTGGTGATGGTGGTGGTGGTGGCGGTGGTGGTGGTGATGGTGGTGACGGTGGTGGTGGTGATGGTGATGGTGGTAGTGGTGGTGATGGTGGTGGTGATGATGATAGTGGTGATGGTGGTGGTGATGGTGATGATGGTGGTGGTGATGGTGATGATGGTGGTGGTGGTGGTGATGGTGGTGATGGTGGTGGTGATGGTGGTGATGGTGATGGTGGTGGTGGTGCTGGTGGTGATGGTGGAGGTGATGGTGGTGGTGGTGGTAGTGGTGGTGATGGTGGTAGTGGTGGTGATGGTGGTGATGGTGATGATGGTGGTGATGGTGGTGGTGATGGTGGTGATGGTGGTGGTGATGGTGGTGATGGTGGTGGTGATGGTGGTGGTGATGGTGGTGGTGATGGTGGTGGTGGTGATGGTGGTTGTGGTGGTGATGGTGGTGGTGATGGTGGTGATGGTGGTGGTGAAGGCGGTGGTGGTGGTGATGGTGGTGACGGTGGTGGTGGTGATGGTGATGGTGGTAGTGGTGGTGATGGTGGTGGTGATAATGATAGTGGTGATGGTGGTGGTGATGATGGTGGTGGTGATGGTGGTGATGGTGGTGATGGTGGTGGTGGTGATGGTGGTGGTGATGGTGGTGATGGTGGTGGTGGTGGCGGTGGTGGTGGTGATGGTGGTGACGGTGGTGGTGGTGATGGTGATGGTGGTAGTGGTGGTGATGGTGGTGGTGATGATGATAGTGGTGATGGTGGTGGTGATGGTGATGATGGTGGTGGTGATGGTGATGATGGTGGTGGTGGTGGTGATGGTGGTGATGGTGGTGGTGATGGTGGTGATGGTGATGGTGGTGGTGGTGCTGGTGGTGATGGTGGAGGTGATGGTGGTGGTGGTGATGGTGATGGTGGTGATGGTGGTGATGGTGGTGGTGATGGTGGTGATGGTGATGGTGGTGGTGGTGGTGATGATGGTGGTGGTGATGGTGGTGGTGATGGTGGTGATGGTGGTGATGGTGGTAGTGGTGATGGTGGTGATGGTGGTGGTGATGGTGGTGGTGGTGATGGTGGTGGTGATGGTGGTGATGGTGGTGGTGGTGATGGTGGTAGTGGTGGTGATGGTGGTGATGGTGGTGGTAGTGGTGGTGATGGTGGTAGTGGTGGTGATGGTGGTGATGGTGATGATGGTGGTGATGGTGGTGGTGATGGTGGTGATGGTGGTGGTGATGGTGGTGATGGTGGTGGTGATGGTGGTGGTGATGGTGGTGGTGATGGTGGTGGTGGTGATGGTGGTTGTGGTGGTGATGGTGGTGGTGATGGTGGTGATGGTGGTGGTGAAGGCGGTGGTGGTGGTGATGGTGGTGACGGTGGTGGTGGTGATGGTGGTGGTGATGGTGGTAGTGGTGGTGATGGTGGTGGTGATAATGATAGTGGTGATGGTGGTGGTGATGATGGTGGTGGTGATGGTGGTGATGGTGGTGATGGTGGTGGTGGTGATGGTGGTGGTGATGGTGGTGATGGTGGTGGTGGTGGCGGTGGTGGTGGTGATGGTGGTGACGGTGGTGGTGGTGATGGTGATGGTGGTAGTGGTGGTGATGGTGGTGGTGATGATGATAGTGGTGATGGTGGTGGTGATGGTGATGATGGTGGTGGTGATGGTGATGATGGTGGTGGTGGTGGTGGTGATGGTGGTGATGGTGGTGGTGATGGTGGTGATGGTGATGGTGGTGCTGGTGGTGATGGTGGAGGTGATGGTGGTGGTGGTGATGGTGATGGTGGTGATGGTGGTGATGGTGGTGGTGATGGTGGTGATGGTGGTGGTGGTGGTGATGATGGTGGTGGTGATGGTGGTGGTGATGGTGGTGATGGTGGTGATGGTGGTGATGGTGATGGTTACCTGCACACGACATTGACACCATCACTCATCTGCAGCTTCTCGTGGTCCAGGCTCTGGGCGCCTCCTCCTCCTACAAACAACAACAACTTTACACTACACTATACACTACACTATACACTACTCTATACACTACACTATACACTACACTATACACTACACTATACACTACTATACACTACACTATACACTACACTATACACTACACTATACACTACACTACACACTACACTATACACTACACTATACACTACTATACACTACACTATACACTACACTATACACTACACTATACACTACACTATACATTACACTATACACTACACTATACACTACACTATACAGTACGCTATACACTACACTATACACTACACTATACACTACTATACACTACACTATACACTACACTAAACACTACACTATACACTACTATACACTACACTATACACTGCACTACACACTACACTATACACTACACTTTACACCACTATACACTACACTACTATACACTACACTATACACTACACTATACACTACACTATACACTACACTTTACACTACACTATACACTGCACTAAACACTACACTACACTTTACACTACACTATATACTACACTATACACTACACTATACACTACACTTTACACTACACTATACACTGCACTACACACTACACTACACTTTACACACACTATACACTACACTATGCTATACACTACACCACACACTACACTATACACTACTATACACTACACTATACACTAATATACACTACACTATACACTACACTATACACTACTATACACTACACTATACACTACTATACACTACACTATACACTACACTTATACACTACACTATACACTACACTATACTATACACTACACTATACACTACACTATACACTACTATACCTACACTATACACTACACTATACACTACACTATACACTACACTATAAACTACACTATACACTACACTATACAAATACACAACACACTACACTACACACTACACTATAAACTAGTAACTAATTGGCTGTGTCAGGTGGTGAAGGCTTTAATGACAAAGCGTTGAGATATTCACGCCATGTAACACAACGAGCCCTACTGTGGACACAACGGCAATGTTGTGTCCATACCGTAGCAGCGAGACCTCCCGCGTGCCCGGCGAGGCAGTCAACATCTCGGCAGACCGCCACCACCACCACCACCACCACCCCCACCACCACCACCACCCCCACCACCACCACCACCCCCACCGCCACCACCACCACCATCACCCCCACCACCCCCACCACCACCACCACCACCGCCCTCACCACCACCACCACCACCGCCGCTCACCGGGACGCTTGCCGGCGGCGCTCCAAATGCCCCACGCGGTGCCCAGCAGGAAGGGCGCCAGAAACGGCGCCGCCACCATCAGCGTCACCATCAGCGTCAACATCAAGCGCATGGAGGAGGAGGAGGTGGTGGTGGTGGGGGTGGTGGGGGTGGTGGGGGTGGTGGAGGAGGTGGTGGGGGTGGTGGTGGTGGGGGGGGTGGTGGTAGGAGTGGTGGTGGTGTTGGTGGTGAGTGGGGGTGGTGGTGGGAGTGGTGGTGGTGTTGGTGGTGTTGACTATGAGAGCGGGAAGACACGGGGAGATACGGGGAGTTACGGGGAGACAGAGAGAGAGACAGAAACACGGAGAGACAGAGACACAGAGAGACAGAGAGACAGACAGAGAGACAGAGACACAGACAGAGAGACAGAGACACAGACAGACAAAGAGAGACAGAGACACAGACAGAGAGAGAGAGACAGAGGCAGACAGAGAGACAGAGACAGTCTGTGTATATCTGTGTGTGTGTGTCTGTGTGTATCTGTGTGTATCTGTGTGTGTGTGTCTGTGTATATCTGTGTGTGTGTCTGTGTGTCTGTGTGTCTGTGTCTGTGTATATCTGTGTGTGTGTCTGTGTGTATCTGTGTGTGTGTGTATCTGTGTGTGTCTGTGTCTGTGTATATCTGTGTGTGTGTGTCTGTGTGTGTCTGTGTATATCTGTGTGTGTGTATCTGTGTGTATATGTGTGTGTCTGTGTCTGTGTATATTTGTGTGTGTGTCTGTGTATATCTGTGTGCGTGTGTCTGTGTATATCTGTGTGTGTCTGTGTATATCTGTGTGTCTGTGTCTGTGTGTATCTGTGTGTGTGTGTCGGTATATATCTGTGTGTGTCTGTGTCTGTGTGTATCTGTGTGTGTGTGTCTGTGTGTATCTGTCTGTGTGTGTGTCTGTGTATATCTGTGTGTGTGTGTCTGTGTATATCTGTGTGTCTGTGTCTGTGTGTATCTGTGTGTGTCTGTGTCTTGTAATTACCAGCACGCTGTTCCGGCATCAGCGCATCCACACAACATCATGGATGCATGCCGGGTCCAAGCAAGAACATCTGCTGGACTACATAGTGACGGACCAGCGGATACGAGCCCATGTCCTTGACACCAGGA